>NC_056739.1:997325837-997420837 GCF_019279795.1 Protopterus annectens
GGGGTGTAGATGGGACATACATGGCTTATTACTCTCATAACATTTTTGGGAGTTGCTAGAGTGACAGGTTTCTTCTCATAGATGTCTGACAATCAGTTGTATTTCTTGTTTGCTGCCTAAACATCTGGGATCATCTCACTGATTTCCCAGGGGGACAAGGTGACAGGCAGCAGATATGGGCCAATTTACTGGACATTCAGGACATATCTGTACAGTTGTGGGTATGATTCCGTATGCAGCCTACTACCACTCCCAGGATTCGAACCATGGGTGTGTGTGCTAAAAATACAACAGTTCACATCTCAGTTGAGTGTGCTATTTGGATTTTGTTGTCTGTCTTTTCACTGTTTTCTGTCTGTCTCTCTCAGTTGTACTATATGACCTCTTGGAATTACACCAGTCATATACAGACATTCCTGCACATTTTATTTATGTAGCACAGTGTGGGTAAGAGTGCTTAACACAACAGTACTATTAAGTGATTGCAAATCTACAGTACCATCTGATACCAGCGTAAACACATGCAGTCCAGCAGTTAGTCTTTATTGTCAGGCTATTATGGTTTTATTTACATACAACCTATATGAGACTCTTCCTGCCATATTCTCTGCTGTATGCAGTACATGTCTTAAACAATACAGGTTTTATACAGGCAATTAACTTGCAACTACTTTTAGATTTATTTCCTATGACAGTACATGCAAGAGTATTAGTAACCTGCCTCACATCGCAACTGCTCCAAGCGACATCCATGGGCCTCCTGGTTCGTAGCCTGCTCACTTGCCGCTGTGAAGGATATTAAGCCATACCTATCAATAATATACATGAACTGGTAATTATTAAATAGGTAGTGGACTGATGCACATGGCTGGGACCTCCCTTGTCCTCCTACCCTCTTGGATCCACTGACCAAAGAGATCCCCCTTTTGTCACTTCAGGTCAGCATAGTGATGCCTGACCTGCTCACCAGTTTGGGGTATGCCAGTGGCACTGGTGAGGTCATGGGTGAGATGGTCCCAGGCTTCCACTTAATATTAGGAACCCTGGTACTGGCCCTGCAGCAGTCTCAGGTCATGGTCTTTCACAAGGAGTCCTGCCATAAATCTGGACTCCTGGATGCCCTAGCATTGTGCCTGAAAGTGGACACCCTCTCCCATTCCAGACATATTGCCTACAAGGGGAAGCTACAACCTGTTATGAGATGTATTCCCACCTGTTAGGTTTAAATAGGGCCAATTTCCTGCCCTTTGCCATGATTGGATGGTTTTGAAAATGCTAAGCTATGGGGAAACCTGCTTACCTAAGGTTGGCATTGTTTAAAGGGGTATACCAATGGGCAGACTGAGTTAGCTGGCCTACACATTGCTTACACCTGCTAAGCTGGGCTGTGCAATGCTTAGCGTTGCTTAATATTTAATTTGCATTTTATTTGCTTTTTGGCATTGATTTATTATTCGTTACATGTTATATATGTGTTTGGTATCCATGATTCATGTGTGCATACACTGTACTGGGTCCTTGTGTTTATTAGGGGACAACACTTTATTAATGACACCTCACATCTGGGTTTACTCCTGTACTCCAGTTCACATATTTATGTTATGTAGTAGGTTATACAAAATAAAGCTGTATATAGATTCCTTTCACATGTTCAGTTTGATTTTCCTATAGTGAGGATCTGTTTGGTGATACCTCAATCTTATATACTGCTGTGATGGCTTAGTGGTTAACTACTGTCACTATAGTGTACAGGGTCCTGGGTTCCAGACCTGCAAAGGCTATTTATTTTGTTTCTGGCCAGGACAACGGCTGTTGCATACAGAGTGATTACGGCACTTTTAAGCAATTGTAAGCGGGTTTGCGCGAGGGTAAGCAATGCTAACCTTCAGTTAAATATGCTTACAGAGAGTTAGCTTCAATATTTCTTAACTTGTGCACGCATTGCTTACCCCCATGTAAAAAGTCTTAAACTCGCTTACTACTGCTTAAATATGCTTATTCCTGCTTACTACTGCTTAATAGTGCTTACACTTGCTTAATAGTGCTTACTCCCGCTTACCACCGCACTAATTTAGAAAGAAATGTCTAATGGTTCTTGGGAATGTGGCAGTGGCAGCTGGTGACTTCAAATCAAAGGGGGGCTGCAGGAGACAGCTGAATGGGTGGGGCCAACCTGAAAGTGGTGGAGCTATGCTATAAACCACAAAAACTGGGACTTTAATTAAATACACTGCCCTGGGTGCCAAACTGTCATTACCAGAGTCCAATCAAGACAAAATGAAGTGTAGAAGAAAAAATATTTCAATGCATTGGCTACATGACAACTTACTTAATATCTAGTTGGAAACACAAAGGTTGTGAGTCATGAAAAAATAAATTACTTTTTAAATACATTACTGGAATGCCAGTCAAAATCAAGTATAAAAAAAACAAGCAGCACTCAAACCACTTCTCCTTGCACTGCAGTTCTAATTATAATTTATATTCTGCTTTATAAAAGTACCAAGTAGCATGCTGAAAGTAGCAATCTCTGTGATAACCCCACTTGTAAAAATGTTTCTTATCCAAAAAAAGACCTGCTGTCTGACAACAACTATCTACTTGTTTCATGGGGAAGACATGATCAAAGTAAAAAATGAACAGCAAACAAGAAACAAGCTCAAAATAAATTGCTTTAAGGATTACTGCACAAGTTATGGACCACACATGATCGACTGGCATTCTGTTTAGTTTATGGGTAAAGCCTGCAAAGATGACTGCAAGTCTCCAACAAATGTAATGAGCTTCTGAAAATACTGTAATCCTGCCCTTTATTATAAATACTGTCATATGCATTTCAATACCTAAGGCTTATATGTTATCTAGTTATGTAAATATTCTCTGCATGGCAAAAACAATAAGACTTTCAATGTTGGCAATTCTTTAACAGTATGCTTATTAAAGCTTACTTGCATCTTACAATCTCCGACAAGCTTACCTGATGGTCATTAAAGCATTGCTACTTAAACACAGAGCAACAGGGCACTGCAACAGCATGCATTTTCTGAGTAATAAGAAGCATAAATCAACAGTATAAAAATATGACAGAAAGCCAGAACATTCTGCAAAGTCAAGGACAGATGAAAAGCCACAGTCGTACTTGTGGTCTTCCTTGGATGTGGGAATACTCTGCACACTTACACTGTATAAGTGCTCCTTGTCTTGCTTGGACACATCCAGAGCCACTACAATTGGGAGTGGAGTGCAACAAGTATGTCACAATTTGAAATGTCTCTGGCTGATGGTGATGGCTCTGACACTCATACCTCTCAACCTCAGAGCAAGAAATCTGGGCAAAGCCATACATAGAAGTGGGACACAGGCCCAAAAATAAGGACAATTTTTAAATATTGCTCTTATAAACTTAGAAAGATAATAGAATAGTAGTAGGTCTTGCATTCGTATGAATTTTCTGAAGGGTATAAAATCTGAAACTCAAATGTCTGCCATTATTTTCTAACTTCAATCTTTAATGATTTGCCACTAATTTGCCAGAAAACCACATTTTTATGAAAAACAGTCCAATAATGTGATGCAAAAATATAAAATTGCCACACAATACAGCTAGGAACCTGTCAAAGAATGGACACCTTTTTAATATTAGTACTGTTAACTTGAGCATATGTCAAAATAAGAGCATCTACATGCATTTCTTAAATAAAAGTAATCTATAACTCTGATCATTACAGTTATTTATAATTGTAAACCCTCCACGTTTTTTTCCAAAATTGCCATTTTGTGAAGGGATTATTAGGGGAAGAGCAACATTTTGAGCCAAAATGGGACAGTGGAGAGTTCTGGATATTCCTAATTCTATAAAGCAATTTATTTGCATGTACCTCTCAACCTCTTAATGCAGGAAATCTGGACAAGGCAAAATATATTGGGGGAACATACAAAGAGTACTAAAAATTGCTCTTGTCTGAACTTAAGACAGTTGATAGAATAACAGGTCTTGCTTTAGCATGCATTTTTCTGAAGGTTATGACGTCTGAAACTCGATGTCTGTTATTATTTAGTGACTTCATTCCTAAATAATTTCCCAGAAAACCACAAATTTTATGAGGAACAAACCAAAAATAAGAAGCAAAAATCTATTCATTCTGCAAAAATCTGAACAGTTGAGAGGTATAGTTCAGCCAAGGCTGTCTCTGAGTTTGCTGCCCATCCCCCCTCACAAAATCATGGTCGAATGGAGCCTCCCCCCTGCAGCCATTCCAATGTCCCATTCCTTGGTTATTTCACCCCATTTACCATAAACACTGTAATGTGCATACTGATTTACTTCTGCAATGATTTGGATTTCATTTGAAAGTTTTATTTTACATTTTACAGCACAAACACTAATAGATATCTGCTAAATAAAGCAATGCAGTCTCACAATGAAAATAGCATTAAAACTTCTCTGCCCTTGAAACTCACATTCATTGAAACAACATTGAAACCCACATTCAAAGAAAATACATTTTGCCAATGGCAGATAAAGATTAACTTTGGGCTGTTTTCAAATCATAGGCCCCTTGAACACGAAACATACACGTGCTCTTTGATATACCTTCCTGATTGTATTCAATTATATTCCTTGTACAATACAGTACAGTTGCTAGAGGGCATTTTAAATTTGTTTTGAACATTTTCCAGTAAACAATGAAACAAAATGCATGCACCAATAATGATAAAACTGCCCAATTCAGAACATTTCCATCATAAAAGTCTACTCAAACTTCTACAGTCCACCAGTATCAGTAAATATGCACAATCTCTGAAGAAGTAAAAGTCATCTAAATAATTCCATATTAAAGAAATCTGTAACTAAAAAATACCAAATCCAAGCAACGAAACTAGGAAAATATGTACAGAAAGGCAACAATAGAACCGCACACCACATTAATAAAATAAATAAGGGATTTATTGAGCATGCTTTCATCAAAAGACTTCTTCAGAATAACAAATAAATCAATGAAATTTCCTTTTTAGAAACACATTCAGCATTTCATAGGTTGAATAAATCCCACATGACTTGACATCATTTCCCCTAACACATTCAGCATTTCACAGGTTTAATAAATCACACATGACTTGACATCATTTCCCCTAACACATAACCATCTGTGAAAACCTGTTCACACTTCAACAAGGTCAAAACACCCAGTGTTCATAAATACAATATCCTTGAAAAAATATATGAATAAAAGACCATTAATTCATATAAAACTAGTGACATTTACATAAGTCAACCACTGATAAATATTATTAAATAAAATACATTGATTTTCTCCTTAACAAAGAGCCAAGAGACAATCTATCATTAAGGCTAACTAATGAAGAGGCTGCTGCTAGCAAACAACTTTATATGTCATCGTTTCATCTACAAATAAAGTGCCTTTTGCCCTTGAGGAATAAATTGCCTATGTTGCATTAAAAAATTATAAGCTAGTAACATCGCAATAGGGAATGGATGGCAAACTGATAACAGGTTCATAGTTACTAGGTATCTTCACCAAAAAGGACTGCAGCATCCACCCCATTTACAACACAGTACAGTATCAGCAATGCATCTACCTACTGTGGGAGTAGAACCTACAACCTTCTGCATCAAAAGCAAGTACACTACCTGTTGTGCTATTAACAATGCAAGCTGACTCAGCATAAGCAACAATAAACCTTTGTTCCTTTGCAGCTCTCAGCTCCTTGTAAAATCTACTGAACTTTGCAGGACAAGAAATCTGGAAAAAGCCAAAATTTATTGGGGGTGACAAAAGCCCAAAAAACAGGGACACATTTTAAACTTTGCTTGTATAATGTTGGAAAGTTGCTAGAATAAAATGATGTGTTACCACCATACATTTCACTGCTAAGTCTTGAACCCAGGGGATCCTGTGCAAAACAGTCAGAGCAACATACCACTATGCCAAATCAGCTGTTTTGTGAAAGACAGGAAGACCGAAACTTAAATGGCTACCATTTGTGAATTCAGTTCTCACCATAGCTACCAACCTCTTAGCATAAAACACATGGCCAAAGCCAGTAATGGAGGAATACGACCCCCAGACATATTCAGTGAATTCAGTTCTCGCCATAGTTCTCAACCTTAGCACATAAAACCTGGATGAAGCCAATAATGGGGGAATACAGTCCCAAAAATAGGGACAAATTTCAAATATCCATGTTATAAACTTAGAAAATTGCTAGAATAAAAGGTTTCTTGTTACCATGTACTTTCTGAAGAATATGAAGTCTGAAATTCAAATGCCTGTTTTTTTATTTATTTAACATTTGTTAGCCAGGAAAGTCTGACTTGGAACAAAAGCCAATTTTCAGCAAAACAGGGACAAACACATGTCTTTGTAAGATGGGAGGACATGCAAACTCCACACAGAAGGCACCCCGGACAAAAATCAAACCAGAGAACCTGTAGCTGTCAGGCAACAATGCTACCAGTGTACCAGTGCACAACTGACTTTGCAAGGAAAAACAAACGTACATACAGAAACCACAGATTTTATGAGGAACAGAACAAACATGAGGCAAAAATCTGCAAATTGTTTTACAAATGGTGGTGGGTAAGGAATTCAGGCCCTTGCCACCTGCACCCTAGGTACAGGGATCAAGCCTGAGGTATTCTCTACCTACCACCATGTGTTCTCTCTAGCCACCAGTATATAGCAACTGGGGCATTTTACAGACTCACACACACCCTGAAGGTCACATAGTGGCTAAAATGCAGTCCCCTCAGTCATGGAGGGGCTAAAAAGCAGCAATCCTGAATTAGTTCCAGTCTCCTTAGTTCCACTACACAGTAAAAGCAGTCTTCTCAGCCCGTGCAAGCTAATGGCTGGTTTCTTTAAAAAGCAGCAGTCCTGAATTAGTTCTAGTCTCCCCGGTCCCGCTGCACAGTAAAAGCAGTCTCCTCAGCCTACGCAGGCTAATGGTTGGTTTTCCCCAAAAGAGTAGGCTGGAGGCTCCAGCCTGCAGACAATGCTGTCCAGTGTCCTTCTGTTCTATGCAGTCATCACTGCACAGACTTCTGGACTACAGGGCAAAAATGTCTTTCTCTTGTATCTGGACTGCCTGACACAGCAGTCTGGTGTTCTGTGAATACCAGGAACTCAAAGCACGTACGCATGGAGTTCCGGGACTCGCAATTTTGGTTTTGTTTTATTTTCTTCTTTATTTCTACAGGTGGGGGGGCTGCAGTCCTGCAGTCCTGTAGCATGAGCTGCTCCTGAAATGTGGTGGATTCGGAAACTATCATTCATTACACATTTTACCTTCCATTTGTATCCTGATTCCTGTGTACATATACTGTATGGGGGCACTTGTGATTATCTGTGGACTTTGCAACATTATGACACTGACACCTCACATCTGCATTTAATGCAGTACTCCATTTGACAAATATATGTTATTTAGTAGGTTATGCAACTAAAAATATTGGTCATAAAGTGATTTGACACTGAAAATGGAATGTATTGGAGTGGGACTTGAACCGGGAATGACTGCTTGTAAAGCGAATGCTCTGCCCACTACACTATTGCTGTACTGCTTAATTTGCATATATCTTGCTTTTTATCCTCTTGTGTCATTTAAGGTGCATTAACCATAGCTAAGTGATGGGAAAACCTGCGCACCTACGGTTAAATTTAATCTGTTTCACAGAAAAAAAAATGTTTATATTTGATGTTTTAACTATGGCTCTTGTAAACGTGGGGGGATGTTGCTGGGGGTATGAGAACACCTATGAGCGGTCTCGCTCATTCTTTTATTAATACTCTGCTGTTCTTCACTGCAGGGGCATGTATATTCTGAGAGCTCTGCTCTCAGACACGCCCCCTGCACTTGTACATGCTCCGTGTATGTTTAGGAGCTCAGCAAGCCTTCATTAATGTGCATGGCATGCTGCGTCCTGCTCCTAAACCTCCGCTTCCATGCAGGACTAAGCTAGTCCTGCATGGAAGGATAGTGAATCCGGGGGTTAGTCTTTTGAAATTTAGCATTGTAAGCTTTTGGGGAAATGAGATTCAGTCAAATGAGTTTTCAGTATTTTGAAAATTTAGTGATTTGGTCTCAGTCAAATGAGATTTAGGTGATGTGAAGTATATATATATATATATATATATATATATATATATATATATATATATATATATGATTCCAAAATAGAATATCATGACTGACTGCCACAGCTGAATAAAACTTTATTAAAAGTAATAAAAGGATGAGCACTTTCGGGTTACTATAACCCTTCTTCAGATCATAGTACAAACAAACAGTCAGCCTTTTAAACAATAAAACAGCCAATGAAATCTCTCCATTTTTGGACCAAAATTATTTGGCCATTAAAATCTCATATGATAATAAAGAGTAACTAACAACCTATCAAACTGATAAGCAAACATATTCATAAACAAATGGCAAAATCTCTCCATTTCTGCGCTCTCTCTCTCTCTCTCTGTATATATATATATATATATATATATATATATATATATATATATATATATATATATATATATACACACACACACACACACACACACACACACACACACACACATGTATATGTGTTTTTGTACTTTCTGATGCTTGTTTTACAGATTTTACTCATCTGCCATAAGAGCTTTAGAAGGAAATTTAATTTAACTTGTACTGAATATCAGGTTTTAAATAGTTTAGCCCATAACACACAAGTTCAAATTATGAGAGCCGAGGAAGGAAACGGCATAGCGCTTATGGATCATGAGAAATACAACAAGTATATTATGGATATGTTTTCTGATACCAGTTGTTACAACATAACTCCAAAATATCTGATGTTACAAAAATTTAGTTATGTTGATGCAGTGTTGCATGACTTATTAACACAATGATATATCAAATATCATATTTATGATTTTTTAAAAAATGATGTTCCTAAAAACAGGTGTTATTTTTGCAATACCTAAGCTTCATAAAGATGCTAGTAGTCCTCCATATAGACCCACAGTGTCTGCTCATCACAATAAAAGAGCATTCCTTGCTATATATTTAGATACTATATTAAACTGCATTGTGCAACAGTCACATTTCTATTTACAGGCCCCCTGGGTGTGGTTGGATCTGTTACATAATTATCAGTTTTCTGAATCTGAGACTAAGATGACCACTATTGATTTTGTGTCTTTATACACCTGCATCCCATGTGATACTGTCATTGATTTTGTACATTCTTATTTATGTAAGTTTACTTCTTTACATAATAGTCAGATTAACACTGTTTGTATGCTCTTAGAGTTGGTTTTAGCTAACAATTTCTTTATGTTTAACAACATTATTTATCAACAGCAGAAGGGTGTAGTCCTGGGTGCAAGAATGGCCCCAGTGTTTATCAATTTAGTTATGGCCTGGTGGGAGCATGTGTTTTTAGTACAACATCTTTTGTACCATTTTGTTACAATTTATAGGCAATATATAGATGATTTAGTGTTTATTTGGAACGGAAGTTGGAATGATTTTTTTTGTTTTTTATGACAGCTGTTATCGAAAGTACTATTTTTTTAAAGTTCATTGTGAGTGCAAATGGCAATTCGATTAATTTTCTTATTACGATGGATGTTTCTAATAAGATGTGCCATAGTCAAATATTTCATAAGCCTACTTTTGTTAATAGTTATATACAGTATACTAGCATGTACCCCACCTTCATGAAATGGAATACAGTAAGAGGGCAACTTAGTAAAGTAGTCTTGTAAGCAGAAATCAAGATTTCCTACATGAAACTAATAAAGTTATTCAATGTTTGAAGGTAAGGGTTATCCTCTAAGCAGAGTTTCTGAAATCTGCAATGGAATAATAATAAGCAAACATGAAGAATTTTTTTCTCCCATTTTACTGAATGGCAACAAGACCAAATCTAGAAATACAGAAGTTAGTAAATGTAATTGTTCATTTGCTCTACCTGTTTGTAAAGATATGATTGACATCAAGAATGTCATATTGTCCAACTGGAACATAATTTTAGTAATAAAGACTTAGTGAAGGTAGTAGGCACTCTCCCTAGTTATTCTTATAAGAAATATTTTACTTTAGTCAGTTATTTTAACAAAGATAATTTTTTTACAACATTTTTATTGATTTTCATGAAATAAAATAATACAAGAAATATGATATATAAATATGCACAATATTTGTCTTAATAACATCATACCATGGAACAATAACTATTTACAATGTCCATAACAGATATAATGTCATTGTTGTGATTACATTTTTTTCTAGTAGTTTATCAAGATTCAAGCAAGTTAATTTCTTATGTGTTATCTTAATAGTTCTTTCTGAAATAGTTTGCAGCTCCCTATTACTTACAAGTCTAGCTAATAGTAAAAAAATCTGTAAATGATAGGATTTTTTTACACTTCCAATTTGACGTAATGATTTTTCTTGATGTTGCAAGCAAGGACCAAAGAAGATGCACCTGTATTTTTGGGGATATGTGTTGGTATCGGTGCATTGAACAGTAATAATGAGTCAGATACTTTACACTTGTCCGACCAAAATGCTTTTATGAAATTTCTGAACTCTATCCAGAATGGAGTTACTGTTCTACATGTAAGAAACATGTGTACCCAATCTGCACATAGTATTTCCTCACATCTCCAACATTTACTAAGATTATTTTTTGATATCAAGTCCATCTTATGTGGGGTAATAAAGCTCCTATGGATGTATTTCCAAGTGAAGATTTTCCAAAAAGGGGATGATGTTGTGCTACTAATTGATTTAAGTACTAATTCTTTACCAGTATCTGAAAAAATGGATTTGTTTATTCTCTCTGTGAAATTCCATAATGAGTCCTCTGGGATTTGCATATTGGTTCTTAACGATTTATATGTACTTAACAATGATATAATATTATTAACATGCAAAGTGTTTATTTCACAAAGAAGAGAAAGTATTTTAGGCAAAGGTGTTGTGCTGGTGATGTGACATATTTTGAATTCATTAACTATGTATTCTCTAAATATTTGTATGTTTAACCAGTTGTTATGCTTTGTTATACCTGGCCATAAGAGAACATGGTACGTGGATATTATTATTGCAGAGAAACTGGTGCCAGAAAACTAAGCCATTACTTTTATTTTAGATACGTTAAAAGAGTCCAGACATGTCTTCGTGTATGCTATGGGAAATATTAAAAATCTTTGTCATATGATTTTTATCTTTTTAAAAATTATCTAATATATAATTGGTGAAAAGATAATTTTTTTATTGTTATTGGTATTGTAGAAATGGTCTGACAACAAGGAATATTTTTTTTTATTTTCTGAGAACATATTATTGTCAATATTTGTGTCTATGTCAGATAATAAGATACTTACATGGAGATTTTTCCAATTAGAACTATATTTGGACTTTAATCACTGGCTCATTACATTAAGTATGGTTGATTCTGCATAAAGTTCTAAATTTGGGAATGCTATTTCCTCCCATCTTTCCAGCTTCTGTAGTGCCAAACATGGCTGATTCTTGGCTTTTGAGGAAACCATAGGAAATTTATTAACATAGAATTTAGTTGCTTCATTAACTTTTTGGATGGGGAGGCAATTAAAGTTTGGAAGTAGAACAAAATTTTGGGTAATATGATCATTTTTATTAATGACAGTCTTTCTTCTATCATGAAATACATTTTATTCCATCTATTTAAAAATTCCTTAATTGTGGATAATAGGTATTTGTAATTTGTTTTAAAGTATTATTCCAGTTTGACTTTATGCTTATTCCTAAGCACTTAATGGTGTCATGTGCCCAGTTAAAATTGTTGTGTTTTCTTAGTAAAGTGTTTACTTTTGTATTTATTAATAATGTTTGTGTTTTGGTGTGATTAAAGCTTAGGCCTGAAACCTCTTCAAAAACTTGCAGGAATTTTGTTATATGATCATTAGAGGAATATATATTTCCAATTGTTAGCACGATGTCCGCAAAAAGTTGTATTTTAGAAATGTAGCTTGGACTAACAGAAAAATCCCCTTATATTAGAATTTGCTCTTATGAAGTTAGCTAGAGGTTCTACAGATAGGGCAAATAATAAAGGGGAGAGTGGGCAGCCTTGTTTAGTGCCTTTTAGGATATTGAGCAGACCTGATAAAAAATCACCAATTTTGATGTATGATATTGAGTTAACATATAGTCTGTTAACTATATTGATAAAGTCAGGGAAGAAGTTATATACTTCTAATACTTAAAATAAATAGGACCAATTTATAGAGTCAAAAGCCTTGTTTAAGTCTAGACAAATAATTGATAGTTCTTTTTTTTTCCTGTTAACATGATCTACTAAGGAAAGGAGCCTGATAACATTGTCTTGTACTCTTCTATTTAGGATAAAGCATGTTTGATCATCACCTATTACGTTAGGCATCAGTTGATTTAATCTGTTAGCTAATATTGATGTAAAAATGTTACAGTCCACATTTAATAGTGAAATGGGATGGTATGAAGTTACAATTTCAGTCTTTGTCCTGTTTTAGGATAAAGGAAATCATGGCATATTTCCAGGAAGGGAATGAGCTTGTCTTTTTTCTGAATTCCTCAAAAGCTTGTAAAAGTATCTTTAATGTATCATCTGTGAGTACTTTATACATTTCTCCTATTAATCCATCTAATCCTGGGGCTTTATTGTTCTTAAGGCTTTGAATCCTCTCTTTTAGTTCACCTAATGTTATTGGTTTGAGAAGATTGGTATTCTGTTCTATTGATAGTTTGTTGCCTATGTTCTCATTTAAGAAGTTATCTTTTGGGACGTTGTTATTAATATTTGTATTTGCGTTATTTATTATTTTGTGATGTTTTCTGAATGTATCAAGAATATCTTCTAAATCTATTACAATTTTACTTTTATTTTTAGTTTCATCAACAATTTCCCTTATGTGTTTAACATTGATTAAGTTTTTTGATTTCACAGCTAATCTATGCATGTTTTTTGGGTTAACAGAGTAAGACTGTAATTTGATTCTTAATAAATTTATTGCCACTTTGTGATTAAGAATTTCCATGTAATCAAGGTTTAATTGTTTCAGTTCTGCATTTCTGTTTGTCTTTATTATTTAGATTTCTTTTTAGTTCATCAATTTTTGATTGCATTCTCAGTTGCGTACTATCCCATTCCTTTCGTTTGTTTAGGTACCAGGTTTTGATTTTACCAAAAATGTAAGATTTCAGCATATCTCAGACAATAACTTTAGAAGTACTATCATTGTCATTTATGTCTAGAAATATTTTGATTTCTTTAAGTAACCATTCCTTAAACCTGGTTATCTTAGCAATGTTTGCTGGTATTCGTTGCCAATATACTAGATGACTAGATTTCATGTGGATTTTAAAGAAAATAGCATTGTGGTCAGACATTGGACAGGAGCTAATGAAAACTTTCTGAATTTTGGAGAATAAATAATCTGTAACCAATACCTTATCGATGATAGTTTGTGTACTGAATCTGTATAAGTAATGTGTGTATTTTAGGGATTTGAGTTCTATTTTTTCATAAATATCTGAATTATTGATGAAGTTGTTGAATCTTTTAGCAGGTGTAGATATCTTAAACTTATCACATTTAGTAGTGTCACTTCTGGAGAGAATACAGTTAAAATCACCTGCATATATTATTTCTCCCTTGGATTTGATTGCAAGTAAGTCAAGATATTTATTTGCTGTTGCAGCACTGATACCAGGTATCTGATAAGTACTGGCTAATGTGATTCGTTTTTTATTTATTTCTAGAATAATTAAGCAGAACATGCCATTTTTGTCTGAATACGTGTCGATTATTTTAGGTACTGGTAGTGTTTTCCTACACAATATCATGGTGTCTCTTCTTTTGGTCTGAAAATGAGATTTTGCAAGTAAAGAGTAGCCATTAAAAGGCATCCTATTTAAATCTATTATATGAGTTTCTTGCAAGAATACAATATCTACTTTCTTAGTTTTCAAATATTTGGTTAAGGTTACCCTCTTTATAGGACTGTTGAGTTCATTTACATTTAAGGACAAACATAGATTGTGTTAGATAGTGAAGATTCTGTTATGAACATAACATGAACACTGAGTCTAATTGTAAAACATTTAAAACTATTTACAAGTCTAAACATGGAATATTTAATTCCTGGTTTAAAGAGAAGTTCCTCCAAACCACCTTTGTCCATCCTAAGAACAGTAATCTATGTTTGTTCTGTGCTAGTGCCATTGCAATAACTGTAGAGAATGTAATAAGTGAGAAAAATAAAAGTCTACTCCTTAGAATTGTTACTGATTTGAGTAGTGAAATATCAAAGTGTGTGAAATTAAAGTTAATATGTTATTTGTGATAATTATGTATATTAGAAGTAATTATCTTTGTAAAACCAAATCAGAGAGTAGTTTATAAACAAAAGACCTAGTGTATTGTTACTGGAGTAGTAAAATACTAATGCCTTTAGGTAGCTTATGTTTAGCTATGAGTCAAAAAATTTTCCAGATTTAATAAAAAGCATGGAACTATCAACAATTTTAAGTAAAAGCTATTAAGATTTAAACTAGAGAGCAGAATAGCTATCCAAAAACTAGTAAGTAACTCTCTCTGTAAATTAATAAGAACAGGTATTGCAAGTCCTGGCAATAACAAATGAAGAAATTACTAATATCTGACTTCTGTATATATTATGCTAGGGACAGCTATAAACATGCACATGTATAAATGGCAGAGAGAACACAATAATATGCAACAGTAAAACAGCAAATGCTATAGATACACAGACAAAGTAGGTTTGAATATCTCAGACCCCTAGATACTGTTATGCAAACATCATAATGTAACAGGTTGCAAAATTGCTGTCAGCAATAAAAATGTCTCAATACATGTGCAAGGGTGATCACAACAAAATGGAAAGAGTTCACATATCTAGGTACATATTATAAGGGTGGTTGTGTGTTAGTCATATAGCGCTATACCTATGTATACCTAGATATAACAATGCATATGAACTACAAATGTATACCAATGTTCATGATTACTGACCTGTGCATATGTATCTTAGAATAAGCTATAATCAAAAAGGTTAGTTATTAAAGCTAGATAACAAAACAGGTATATAGAAACTGGTAAGTAACTCTGTAAATTTATGAGAGCTGGTACTTTTTTTGCAGATTGTAGTTAAATAATAACCTTGGTCTTTTAAAAACATACATATCTTACTTTCATCAAACTGGGGATATAAATAAGTCAGTTAAACTGAGGAAAGTACAATAATTATCATAAAAAGAAACAGAGAGAAACAGAAAATAAAAAAAAATATTTCTGTATGCTAAATATTTTCATTAACTGAACACATAGAAGCCTTTCTGCAATTCTGTGAACTTCAGTTAAAAGCTTGTTTAAATATCTGCATTGTTACAAGTAATTAAAACACTGAATTGCATTTTAACAAAGTCAAAATATCATTTACCATTAACAAAAAAGTCTCTATAACAATGTTCAGCATTTAGCACTTACTTAAAGCAAATCCTTTCATTTCTTAATAAACCTTTTGTTCTCGGCAGTTCTGTGGCATTAACTTCCTTATTCTCCTCAGATAACATCATCTGAGCATTCTGAGATGTCAAAGGTCACACTGCACATCTGTTCATGCTGTTGCAGTGATGTAATCAGTTTACAAACAAGCAGAAAGTGTTCTAGGCTTGAGAAAGAGTTCGTTTGAAGCTTTTTGATTTTTCAGAGGCAAAATACAGCACAAAGGTAATTTAAACAAGTAGATTGTGCTCAAAATGTTGTATGGCTCTCATGCATATCAAATAAACAAGCAGAGAGAGTTAAGTAAATCATACAGTAAAAAGCTTAAAATACTCCTTTTTGAACAGTAAATCTGTACTTTGTAAAGCCCTCTTTCCCCTTCCATGTCCTTCAGCTTTAATATACTTTTTTAAATATAAAATGACTGCGGTGGTGGTGCTGCGGTAGCGTTGTCGCCTCACAGTAAGACATTGTCCTGTTCGATTCTCAGCTAAAGCGTCCTCTGTGTGAAGACATGCGTGAATGGGCATACCTTCGTTGAAGGTTGTGCATCAGGGCTGGCAACTCGGTACGTAAAAATCTACTGCTAATCATTAGCGGACCGGAGTTCTGTTGTGGCGACCCCTAACCGGGAAAAGACGAAAGATACAACAACAACAACTATTTACATATTAAATAACACATTTCTGCTATCTATCTCATATTACTTTATAGAGCCAAAAGTCTGTGTAGAATGTCTGTGTGGTCACAGCAGATGTATACTTTGTGTAGAAATCTTATTATAACTTTATATGATGGGTATAGTGTGTTAATTGTGATAAGTTTAAATGGAAGTAGTGTGAATCATTTGCATACTGTGTGAAGCTGTTTGAAGGCTATTGTCATTTGCTGACTGTGTCTGTGAGATTAATAGAACAGTGTGAATGGATAGGAAAGAGAGGAGAAAAAAAAGACTCAATAAGTGCTGGGTAGCAATATTATGTTACCACTGATGTAATGCATAGCCTGCATAATAAATGTTTGCTGTAAGGTGTTTATATTACTGCAGTTTATTTTAAGTTATTGAAGTACTTAGCAACTGTATATATTATTATGCAAAATAAAAGGAAAAGAATGAAAAACAAAAGAAAGTAAGAAATAGGAAAGCAGTATTGAGAAATAGAAAAAGGTAATATAGAAGAAAGCAGGCTATAGATATATATATATATATATATATATATATAATGCAGTGCCGCTGCCGCTAACGCAGCTTTTTGCTTTTGTGTCTTGTACATTATTCAATTTGACCTTTTGGATGGATATATGAGAGAGAAGATTTCGATGTGGCTTTGTCTGTATTGCCGTGAAAGGCTCACACATGCTTTGTAAGCACTTCATCTTTGCCTGGATTGGTACACACATTTATTCTTAGGCAGCAGCACTACCGGCTTTCGTCATTTATATATATATATATATATATATATATATATATATATATTTACTAAATAAGTAGGAAGTTTGTTACCTTATGATTCCATTTGTATCCTGTGCTTTCAGATGTATTGTTTGTTAATAAGTTTTGTGAGTGATGGTTTTTATACTATTTCCCTTAAGCTTCTTACTAGATTTGTCAGCTGTAGTTATTTTATTTTACCATTAACAGCTTGTCTTTTTAGACTGGGCAAAGAAAGGTCCATTTCTTCTACTTTCTCAAGTAAGTTGCTTTTCCTCACAAAGGCTGATACTTCTTCAAAATAATTAATTTTTTTTTGACCATCTGAAAGGGTAATTTTGATTCTGGCTGGAAACATTATCTGGGTTTTAATGTTGCCTTTTTTAAGTCTTTAATAAGTGGGACACATGCTTTTCTCTTTGTGATCACAGTGGAAGTGTAATCATTGTCAAATCTTATATTTTTCCCATCGACTTGGACTGGATTTCCTGACCATGCAGCTCTTAGTATTAAGTCTTTGTCTTGTGTAGATAGGAATTTTACAATGATGGATCTCACAGCTGTTGAATTTTTTTGATGCAGATATATATGACAGGGACCTGTGGGCTCTCTTGATTCCAAAAGATAAAGCTTCAGGGAGGTTTAGTATTTTTGGAAGCCAATCATTTAGGAAGAGAATCATATTATTTCCTCCCATTTTCTCTGGAACTCCATAGATCCTAATGTTGTTTCTTCTGGATCTACACTCTAAGTCTTCCACCTTTTCAAGTAACTGGTTATTTTGTTTTAGTAAAAAGTTTATCTGGTTGTCATTTTCCATTTGCCTGCCATCTATTTCATTTACTGATTCTTCTATAGCTGCTATTTGATCAGAGTGAGTAGTGATAATTTCCTTTAAGTCACCATTTTGTTTTTTTCTTTCTTTCTTTATATTTTCCATAATTTTCTCTAAATTATCCATCTTTATAGAAAGGTCTTGAATGCTGGTGATTATTGTTTGAAGTTCCTTTTTCATAGTGCTGTCAGGTAGAGATGTCTTCAAGTGACTCATAGCTGTTTCGGTCTGTAACTGGTGACAGAACTTCTGACAGGTCATATGTTGGTAAATGATTGAAAAAAATAAGATTCTGATAAAGTTGTTCACAATATCAAGATAAGTAGCTGTGGAAAAAATCTTCAATGTTTGCTGAGTTAAAATAGAAAAATCCTGTCAGAAAAAAATCATTTTAGGCAGAGCATCAGGAAAGTGCAGCTAACTCCTTGGCATCTTGGCCATGCCCCCACAAAGAAAAGTTTTTAATGGTTGATGTAAACAAGAGTGGATTACTAGGTACATATAGCTGTTGCTCTTGTAAGATATGTTCTTATGTGCCAAATACTAATTCCATTTTTTATCCCACATTGACAAAACTCTGGTAGCTAATGGCAAATATTCGTGCAAGTCCAAGGACATTGTTTATTTGGGTCACTGTGTTTCTTGCTTGGCATATTATGTTGATAAAACTAATCGAATGTCAGCAGATTGTATTTATGAACATGTATCAGCCATAAAAAAGAAATACCTTAATAATGCAATAGCAAAGCACACATTAAATAGTACTGCTTTCAGTAAGTTTGAATTTTTCATATTGGGCAAATTGTTAAATACAAGTTCTGGGGGTGATTTATGCACCTTGCTTGAATGCACAGAAGCTAGTTGGCAAATTAGACTTGAAGCTGATACATTTCCTGGGTTAAATGAATCTAACTGCAATAAATGTTTTTTTTTTAATTGCTTTAAATTTGTTTTGAAATTGTTTTAATATATATTAATTATTTTAAAGGCTATTTTGGTATATATTTATTTATATTTATTTGTATGCACTATGACTTTAAGTCTAAAGACTTTTCTGACTCTGATCGGATGATTTGAATTAATTGGTATGATGGTGTTGGTTATATGAGAACCTTGTTTGTAAAGTCCTATGGTCTTATGAACTTAAGTTTGCACTGGAATAAAGACTGAAAGTGTTGCTTACCACACATTTTGTTCTCCCTGGTTATTCACTGCTTTTCCTGAATTGCTCCTGACCAAGCATTTCTTCAGGGTATGTATGTGAGTGTGTGTGTACATATTTATATCATGTGTGTGTATATTTATATCTAATCTCTCTCTCTCTCTCTCTCTATATATATATATATATATATATATATGTATCTGTATGTACGTATGTGTGTGTGTGTGTGTGTGTGTGTGTGTGTGTATATATATATATATATATATATATATATATATATATATATATATATATATACATACACATGTGTGTCTGTGTATGTGTGTGTGTGTGTATATATATAGATATATATATATAAATATATATATATATATATATATATATATATATATGTATATATAGATATATATGGGTCTACTTCATTTGTCCTAACTTCCAGTTGACTGACACCCATTTGACTGAAATTTCATTTGACTGATACTTCATGTGACTGACAAGTATTATTGGCAGTCTCCAGAGCACTGTAAGGCAAGTAAATGGAATATGACCCCTTTCCCACTGTAGTGCAACCCTGGAGTTAGAATATATAGTTAGGGGGTATGGGGGGGCACAGCTTTTGTTTTACTAAGCAATATTAAACCAAAAGCAAACAATATAATATGAAATTAAGTGGGGGGCTTTGCCCCCCTCACCCCCCATATATATAGATAGATTAGATATAAATATACACACACATGATATAAATATACACAGACACACACATGCATATGTGTGTGTGTGTGTGTATATATATATATATATATATATATATATATATATATATATATAGATATAGATATATATATATATATATGTATATATATATATATATATATATATATATATATCTACTTCACATGACTGAAAACTCAAAATACTGAATTTCATTTGACTGAGAGCACAATACCTAATTTTCAAAATGCTGAAAACTCATCTGAGTCTCATTGCACTGAAAGCTAACAATGCTGAATTTCTAAATGCTAAATTTTAAAGCATAGACATGGACACTTACAACACCAATGACTATTTCCAAAAATTAAAAAACGAATTACTTACCCTTAACAGAAACCATACAATATAAAAGCAAATCGGATGATATAAAACCAAATTAGGTGGGGGACTACACCTCCCACACCCTCCAGTGATGTACACTAACTCCAAGATTGCACTACAGTGGAGAAAGTGGGTATTCTGACAGTCAGCACTTTAAGTTACAGTAATTTTTTTTATCACAAGCAAGTCACAGGTGAAGGGAAACACACATCATGTGTGCAGCATAAAATGCAGTATTTTGAAATTCAGCATTGCAAACTTTTTGTAGTAGTGATTAGGTATTGTGGTCTCAGTCAAATGAAATTCAGTATTTTCAGTTTTCAGTCATGCAAATAGTTTGTGTACATTATATGCACACTCATAGCACAAACAGTAACATAAAAATATAGATGCTGCAAGTTGTAAATAAAATTCTTTATAATGAAAGCTCCAATAATGCATTATACATTTTCTTGGGTTGAAGAAACATATACCCCCGGATTCAGCAAGCAGCCATGCAGGAATAACTTATTCCTGCACGGCAGTGTCCATTCCTGTTCAGCATGGCAGCGCGCCATGCATATGTATGAAGGCACGCTCTCACAATACATACACCTCCTGCACTCCAGAATTGCCGTTCAGTAATTTAAAATGAGCAAGAATGTTTGCAACACCCCCAATCAATCAGGGTACGAAATCTGGGCAAAGCCATAAGGGACAATCATCCCACCAAGCCAAAAGTTGATAGAATAACAGATTTAGCATAAGCACATAGTGCATACCTCCCAACCCAGCAGAGTAAGGAATGTGGACAAAGCCATAAGGGACAATTGTCCCACAAAGCAGAAAGTTGATGGAATAACAGGCTCAGCATTAGCATGGATATTCTGAAGGGTACAAATAAAAAAACACAACAGATAAATTTTTTTATATATACAATAAAGTTTAAGCATAGCTGTGCGGGTGTGCCCATTGCTTAGCTATGCTTACGCAAGCTGAAATGGCACGGTAAGTTAAAAAGTAATAGACATCCAGCATAAGCATAAGTGCAATAGTGTAGCGGTTAGACAGTACACCTTGCATGTAGTCATTCATGGTTTGAGCCTCACAGAGGTCATTTCCATTTTGTATGTATAAACATTAAAATTTTAATTTTTTGCATATTTATGTAAGAAGTAACTGATTTTTCTCAACTAGAGTATTAGGCCCAGATGTGAGGTGTCAGTGTAATAAAGTAGTGAAACCCCCATATAAACACAAGTGCCCAGTACAGTATAGTCACACAACAATAAATTAATCACAGCACATTGGGGGATGTCAGGAAAGGTAAACAAATCTATATTATGTAATGAATGATGAATCAATCCCATACAGGAGGTAG
This sequence comes from Protopterus annectens, assembly GCF_019279795.1. Taxonomy (NCBI): domain Eukaryota; kingdom Metazoa; phylum Chordata; order Ceratodontiformes; family Protopteridae; genus Protopterus; species Protopterus annectens. The sequence continues at coordinate 997,347,278 of NC_056739.1, forward strand.
ACAAATATAATAAAACATAAGCAATGCTAAGCATTGCACAGCTATGTTGACTGGGTGTAAGCATTATGTACATATGAATACTAAGCTATGGATAGCCCAGGTAAATGGATTTGCCCATTGGTAAGCAATGCTGAACCTACCCCTTTAAGCACTGCCAACCTTAGCTAAGCAGGTTTGCCCGTAGCTTAGATTAGCTCAGCATTTTCAAAACCGTCCAGTCATGGCAAAGGGTGGGAAATCAGCAATATTTAAACCCTACAGACAGGAATACAGTTCATAACTGGTTGCAGCTGTCCACTGTAAACAGTATGGTAGGTGTTGGAGAGGGTATTCACTTCCGGGTGCAATGCTGGGGCATACAGGAGTCGAAAGTCATGGTCGGACTCCTGGTAAAAAAACATGACATGAGACTGCTGAAGGACCAGTACCAGGACTCCCAATATAAAGCAGAAGCCTGTTCTTATCATATCATGCCAACATTTCTCTTAATTTAAGCTTTACAAACAAAGCGTCATCTAAACCCATTAGTGGCAACTGGACTCTAAACAATAACTTATTATATAAAAAAGATATAATTCAGGAAATCAACGACAGCCTAGCAGAACTTGATGAAAATCTCGAGTTCATGAAAATACCATTAGACATCCAATGGGCGGCTTACAAAACAAAACTGAAAGGGATTCTAATCCAAAAGGCTTCTTATTACAAAAAATTAAACAAAGAGAAGGAAGTCAAATGAATCTCCAATCTAACAAACTTAGAAAAGAAATGTAAGACTAGACAAAACTCAAATTTAGAAAAATTGATCAGTAACACCCAAAGAGGGTCCCCTATTAAAATCACGATGGTCCACTTACCCGAATATGGAAACATTGACACGCGAAAACACAGATCATTCTGAAGTACGAAATAAAAAAATTCGAATCGTCATGGTTGACCCTTCTGCGGTATAGCTCCGTAAGATACGTTTGTGATAGTTACGGGCCTTAGGGTTAGGGTACGGGTTGAGGTAAGTGTATAGATAGTAATAGTGTGCAATAGTTACAGACCTTAGGGTTAGGTTGTGGGTTAAAGTAAGTGCATAGATAGTAATGTATGTAAGGTTTAGTGTAGGGTTAGAAGTAGGTTTTTGTTAAGTATATGTGTGTGGGTTATTTATTTTGTTTGGGTTTAGCTCCGTAAGGTAAGTGTGCGATAGTTACGGATGTTAGGCTTAGGGTGCACATTAAGGTAAGTGCATAGACAGTAATGTATGTAAGATTTAGTGTAGGGTTATAAGTAGGGTTTTGGTTAGTGTATGTATATGTATGTAGTTTATTTATTTTGTTTGGGTAGGTAGTATGTAGCGGGCGGTGGGGTTGGACAACTATGACGGTTTGAGATTTTGAATTTCGCGGTTGAGGGTGTTTGGTGTATTCGCGGTTTGGGTAATATGTGTCGATGATTCCGTATTCACTGTTTAGAACTTTCACGGTTGTAATATAGACCCCCCCAAAGAGAACTACTAGAATTACACCAACATAACTATTCCCTCCAGGAACAAAAGTACATAGCTACATACTCTGAATGGGCACAAATACCATTTAAAACCTTAGCAAGAATAATTGAAAACAAGCACAAATCTTCTAGAATTTCCCTCCTACATTACCAAAAATAAAACCTATAAATCAGACTCAGAGATCATAGAACTATTTTATGCTTTATATTCTGGCATATATGGAATGAAAAGTGGCATCTCAGATATGTCCCAAATGGGGAACTATTTGAATAATCTTACTTTTCCAAAACTGAATGGAGATCAAAGAAAATCTCTCTCTGCACCACTTGAACAACAAGAAATTCTTGACACCATCAGTAACCTTAAACTTGGCAAATCCTCTGGCCTGGACAGTTTCACATCTGATTTTTATAAAGCCTTCAACCTAAGAATTTCATCCATTCTTTTAAAAGTGTTTAACTTCATCAAATTGAATGGCACAACAGATCTGCATTGGAACAACTGAAAAACAATTCTATTCCCGAAAAACAATAAGGACAAAGCCAACCCACACAACTACAGGCCCATCTCTCTGATTCATGTGGATATTAAAATACTCTCCTCCATCCTTGCAAATAGACTCAAAAAAGTGATGCCATCCTTGATATCCCCAGATCAGGCAGGATTTATGTGTAAGAGACACATATGTGATAACACTGTAACTTTAGATTCCTTGATACAGTTAACTAAGAATGATAGAAAGCCATTACACGCCTTAACACTTGATGCTTGTAAGGCATTTGACTGGGTCAATTGGGAATTCTTGTTCCTAACTATTTCTTACTTCAACATTCCTAAAGAATTCTCTGACATGATAAAAGTGCTGTACAAAGACTCTCATACCTACCTCTATGTAAACAAAAGGATATCTAATCCAATTAAAATCACAAATGGAACACAACAAAGCTGCCCTTTATCACCCTATCTCTTTAATATTTTCATTTTCACAGATGGCAGCAATTGAAATCCTTTATGTTGTCCAAAGTGAAAATGAATGTACTGCCTAGACAATTATATAAATTCAATGCATCAAACCTTATTATTCCAAATAGCCTGTTTATCAAAATGAGAAAAGAATTAGCCAAATTTATTTGGTTTCCAAAATCGGTCAGGGTAACTTACTCTAAATTGACCTACCCCAAGGAAAAGGGAGGCCTTAGCTTAACAGATCTTCAGTCATATTACAAGATCATTTGCGCTAATAGAATCATTGTAATCTCAAACCTAGACTCAGATAACAAGATATACCCCTCTTGGGTTAAAATTTGGCATCATCAAGTGATTAAAAGCAATATTAACCCAAAAGTTCTTCCCTTCCTAACCCCTACAAATTTCAGAATCACCAAAATAAGCAACACTCTGAAACAAAAGATTAAAACATTACAGGATCTGATAAAATCTATCAACCTAGATAAAACATTTCCTCTTCTCCAGCTACTACATCTAAATCCTAATATAAGAATCAACAACAAACTAGTTCATCTTATAGACTTTCCCCTTATCAAAGACTGCTCGGTCTGGGACCTTTATAAATACAACAAAAGTCTCCCTGATTTATGACTAATTCTGAAAGGAAACAACAAATACATGGTTATTCTATGGCAACTGAGAGAAATTGCATCATCAGTAACCAGTAACTTATCCACCGATATTCAGGACATCAACAGTCTACTTGAAATTATGTCTAAACTCTAGGGCAAAAAGAAAATGCTCTCAAAAACCTATAATCTTATCAACTCTATGAAACATAATTCTGTGTGTCTATTCTCTAAATATTGGGATAAGCATGTTGCCACATTCACAGGGGAATAAAAACTAAAGGCAATCCAAACCACCATAGAATTAACTTCCTTTAAAAAACATATACACACAATTAATGATCAGTAATAACACTTATTACACACCACCTGTTCTAAATAGATTTAATCCTAACATCTCCTCATCCTGCTCGTGCTGTTCTTATCCACATGCTGACCTTATACATGTGTTATGGTTCTGCATTCACACCCATAAACTATGGTGCTCTCTAAAAACATTCCTAGAAAAAATGGGTTATCAGAAATCCACACTTTCTTGGTAGCTAGCTATACTCCACATTTCCGATCTCAAGTTACGTAAGTTAAAGCAACATGTATTAATTACACTTTGCTCACTTGTTAAGTTATACATTACTAAAAACTGGCTAAATCGTACTAAACTTTGTTGGAAGGGATTTAGGGACATGGCATTTAATCACATATTCCCACAAAAACTTATTATAAAAGGTATCAGGAAGAGAGCATACTACCAGAAAGTCTGGAAACTTCTACTTGACCAGATTCTAAGTGATTAGTCAAACTTAATGTTCAAAAGATTGAGGAAATCTGGTTTGTCTCTTCTTGGTAAATGGAGGTTTGATCTTATTTTTCAAGGTTCTTCCCTATTCCAAGATACACTGGTAGCACGCTTGTAGATATTGTATATAGTTCCGTTTGGTTATCTGTTTCTCCTTTTCCTTTTTCTCCCTTACATCTGATGATACTGGTATTTTCCATATTCATGGAAACTACTGTAAGTTGACAAGAATATTCAAAGTCATATGCAATGTCCTTTTAGTCTGCAACTGTCTTAGTTATTGCAAAATAGCAATAAACATCTTATTTGAAAAAAAGAAATAGGAAGCCTGGGAAGGTCTCGCCCGTGAACTCACCAGTGCCACTGGTATCCCACGGACTGGTGAGCAGGTCCAGCACCACTATGCCGACTTTAAACGGTGGAAGAGGTAGCTCTTGGAACAGTGGGTCCAAGAAGCAAGAGACAAGGGAGATGTCCCAGCAGTGTGTAAGTATGCATAGCAATAACTGTTTACCAAAGTCCAGCCTGTGTATGTGATGGATAGGTATGCATAAATGTTTCTCTATTTTCATTACAGCTGCAGCTGAGTGGGCTGTGAACCAGGAAGCCCATGCCAGCAGGTTGCAGAGGCTACATCGCAAGGCTGGTGAGTAACAATCCTGCTTGTAGTAGTCATACCAAATAAATATAAAGGAGTAAAATGTCACCTGGCACTATAAAAAATGTGTATGGTTTCCACTGAATAAACCAGACAATATGGCAGTAATAGTCCCGTATAGGTCATATTTAAATAAAAGTGTAATTGCCTGCCAATAAAGTTCTAAATTCTTAGACTGGTTGTGTTTACTCTGGTATTGTATGGCCTCACATGTTGTATTGCCCAAGGTCTGGTATGTGAGTAGCACTGTTGTGTCAACTGTTTCTCACACTGTGCTACATAAAAAATATGTCTAGGAATGTCTGTATAATAATGTTGTAATTACAAGGTCAGATTGTAAAACCAAGACGGACTTAGACAGAAAACAGTGAAGGAAGAGACAGCATTTTCTAAATAGCTCACTCGGACGAAACACACATTTTTGGATTTTTAACACACACAACCATGGTTCGAATCCCAGGAGTGGTAGTAAGCTGTGTGCATAATCATACCTCTCAACTGTACAGATTTGTGCAGAATGTCCAGATTTTTGGCTTGTTCCTCTATTTTCATGGCAAATCACTGGGATGATCTCAGGATTGTAGTCACTAAATAATGACATACATTTGAGTTTTACTTCAGATCCTTCAGAAAATGTATATTAAAACAAATCCTGTTACTCTAGCAACTTTCTAAAAGTTTATAAGAGCAATATTTAAAATATGTCCCTATTTGTACCCCCACTTTGTCAAGGTTTTTCCAGATTTTTTGCATTAAGAGGTTGAGAGGTATGTGCAGAATTATAACTAGGAATCTGGGAATGTGTGTAGAAACAGTCAGGTAGTGTTAACAAACATTCCTTCCACAGGTGTACCAGGTAAGAGAAGTAGAATGTAGCTGTAAGACAGTTGAAGTATACACTGTGTACAAACATGCCACTGCCCAAACCAAGGCCATAGGGTATTGTAATAATTCCTGTAAAGTAGTGATTAGATCAATGATCATTAAACTTGAGTACTGCAAGGATGTACAAGTTAATTGACATCTCTCTCTCCCCCACCCCCACCATATCTGCAACAATAATCTAAACACACAAATCAATGGGTATGTTTTACACAGAATCTACTGTTGAGACATATGTCCTATTGTTCAACAAATATTGAAATATGTTTCTGTTAATGTTCCATGTTGAAATACTATCTTTGGTGGCCTGTTGCTATCAATGTAACCTGCATGCCGTTGTAAGGGTCACTGTGGTTCCATATATGCGTGTGTTCTGTTTGCTATGCAACTGTTCCAAATCTGTTGTTTTGGGTTAATGGGAATATCTATGCATGCTGTTATAACTAATCTTGGATTGTGTTGACTATTACTAACCCACATATGTTCTAAAACTGTAACACCATAGCATGTTTGGGAAAGCTGGTCCCAGTGGACCCACCTCTCCCACCTCATCTGGCCATGGCACCGGGCCACAGCACATCTGGAACCCACCCCAGGGCCTCCTCGTCCACTGGTCCTGCATAACCTTCAGGTGGAACCACCTCAGGGGATGGGGCTCGTCCCACCCCTGGGAGTGGGCGTGGACAGGATACTGTCACCCGAAGCCAGGTCCAGGGTTTGGTGCGTAGCGAACTCAGAAAGGAGTTTGGAGATCTGCTATGCCAGCTTAAGGGCCTCATGGTGCAATTAGAGGGTCAGCCTGCCCCTCCTGCTCAGCCCCTAGCACAGCCACCTTCAGGGCCCTGAAGGTGCAGTGGTGACTGCCAATGGGTGGGGACCTCAGTCCCACTGTTTCATTTGGGGGCTTATGGGCTTCCGATTTCCAAACACCCCTCCCTGTCTAAGGTGTTTACCCCCACATGTGTCATACACCATCCCGAATGCTGTCTTGTCTGTCTTCCTACCCATTCTACCTCCCCAAATATACCTACTATCCTTCCCCAACATCCCACTCTCACCTGAAAAAAAAAAACAAAAAGGGCAATCTGTCCCTAAAAAGAAATTCACCCCATACATAGCTATCCATTTCACACACGTCCACTGGACACATGTAATCTGATCTAATTGGTTTCATAACACATTACTGTTGTCCTCACCCCTCTCTCAGGGGTTTGAGTGTCCAAATATACCGCCAAATTCAGTATATATGTACAGCTGTTGCTATAGAAGAAGTGGACAGCTTTGGACCTTCTTTACACCTGTCCTGCACATCCCTAGCAACTTTCCCTGTTGTCTTTCCCTCTGCATGCCCCCCTTTTCCACCACTTTCCTATCACCCCTTTTTTTCTTTTCTTTTAAAGAAATTAGCATGGGTTAAGCAGGAGAAGCACTTTTAAGCAGTAGTAAGTGGGATTAAGCCTGTTTGTGCAGCGCTAAGCCATGCCTATACAGAATAAGCGCTTTTCAGGCTGTCTGTAAGCATATTTAACTGGAAGTTAGCATTGCTTACTGCTGTGCAAACCCGCTTACAACTGCTTAAAAGTGCTTTAATCACTCTGTATCCAACAGCCATTGTTCTTCCCAACAACAAAACAATCTGCCCTTGAAAGTTTCAAACCCAGGACCCTGCACACCATAGCCACAGCAATTTACCATTAAATCATCTGAGCTGTAGATATGTTTGATGTTTTCTCAAACATATCATGCATCACAGTCATTCAACAGTAGGGAAAATGCAATTATATATATATATATATATATATATATATATATATATATATATATACACACACACATGTATATATATATATATATATATATATATATATATATATATATATATATATATATATATATATATATATATATATATATATATATATATATATATATATATATATATATATATATATATATACATATATATATATATATATATATATATATATATAAATATATGCATGTGTGTATATATATATATATATATATATATATATATATATATATATATGTGTGTGTGTGTATATATATATATATATATATATATATATATATATATATATATATATATATATATATATATATATATATATATATATATATGTGTGTGTGTGTGTGTGTGTGTATATATATATATATATATATATATATATATATATATATATATATATATATGTGTGTGTGTGTGTGTGTGTGTATATGTGTGTATATATGTATATATATATATATATATATATGTGTATATAAATATACATATATATATATATATATATATATATATATATATATATATATATATATATATATATATATATATATATATATATATATATATATATATATACATGTATATATATATATATATATATATATATATATATATATATATATATATATATATATATATATATACATATATATATATGTATATAAATATACATGTGTATATATATATATATATATATATATATATATATATATATATATATATATGTGTGTGTGTGTGTGTGTGTGTGTGTGTGTGTGTGTGTGTGTGTGTGTGTGTGTGTATATTAAATATACATATACATATACATGTTATCATCTACTTTTGGCTGTTCCCGTTAGGGGTCACCACAGCGGATCATCTGTTTCCATTTCTTCCTGTCCTCTGCATCATGCTCTTTCACACCAACTGCCTGCATCTCACCACATCCATAAACCTTATCTTAGGCCTTCCTCTTTTCCTCTTACCTGGCAGCTCCATCCTTCGCATCCTTTTCCCAATATACCCAGAATCCCTCCTCAGCACGTCCAAACCAATGCAATCTCATCTCTCTTGCTTTGTTTCCAAACTGTCCAACCTGAGCTGACCCTCTAATATACCGATTCCTAATCCTGTCCATCCAAGTCACACCCAGTGCAAATCTTAACATCTTTAACTCTGCCACATCCAGCTTTGACTCATGCCTTTTTGTCAATGCCACTGTCACCAACCCATATAACATAGCTGGTCTCACAACCCTCTTGTAGACCTTCCCTTTCACTGTTACTGGTACCAGTCTGTCACAAGTCACTCCTGACACTCTTCTCCACCCATTCCACCCTGCCTGTACTCTCTTATTTACCTCTCTTCCACATTCACCATTACTCTGAACTGTTGATCCCAAGTACTTAAACTCATCCACCTTTACCAGCTCTACTCCCTGCATCCTCACCTTTCCATATATATGTATATATATGTATGTATGTATATATATATATATATATATATATCAAGACAGTATTCATAAAGGTACATGTGTTGTACACGCAACACCTCACTCCACCTCAGGGCCACCATCCCCAATATTTAGCTTGCTGGTGCCAGTGTACACCTTTAGGTTTGCTGTTCATTTGCTGGAACTAGACATTGTGTTTGGAATTTGGAACACTGCAAAATAACACTCATGTGTGGCCCATAGTTGTCAAGCATCTGCAATAAGACTGAGGATGGGGAGGGGTGTCAGCTTAAAACACAGCAGTGAACTGAAGTATGCACCCAAAGCTTGCTAAGAATGGCTGTATCTGAACACAGTGAAGGTTATGACTTGTGTCAGACATAACCCTGGCTCTACAGCAATGGTGAAGCCACTGTGTTACCTCCAAGGGCTGTGCACATGAGCTGACCTTGGAATCTGGCAGAGTTGGGGGACATTTGTTGGGCAGAGTGACCAAATAATGGCAAGTGAAGATGGGCCATGCTAGTATAGCCCTTCCAGGAATAGTGACTGCTGTATTTCACTTAACAGGTGCTTCAACAAACAATTGTGTTAAGGGTGTGCACACTTATGCAAACCACATATTGTATGCATCTCATTCAGCATCTGCATGACTAACACAGTTGTTTGATACTGCATTGGACTGCACAGGTCATATGTCACATATCAGGTGTGTGTAATATTAACAAATGCAGTATTGTAGCCCCACTGCATATCATAGAAGAGGTTGGCATGTCAACAAGGGTGTGTACACTCCTCATATCCACATTCAGCTTTGAATGTTGTCAGTGTAACCGGATTTTATTGCACACTCATACACTGCTGATGATGAGATCTGCAAATCAAAAGACAGGCATTAATTATTTATTTTATTTATTTATTTTATTTTATTTTATATTTGTTAACCGGGAAATTCTGACTGGACCAGGTCCATTTTCAGCGGAGGCCCGGGGAGAAAAGCTCCGGCATCAAGTTTTACAAATACAGTACATCCAGCATAATACACAAAACAGGTTACATCATGTATGCTGAGCATAGTAATATAACAAGAAATTAAACACTCCAGGTAAAAGAAGATATAGAACATAGGTAAAAGAATGTCAGTTACAGTAATTACTGACCTCAGTCCTCATATCATCCCAGGTATGTGTCAGACAAACACATAGGGGGCTGTGAGCAACAGAGCAAACATAACTGCCACACATCAGCAATTCAATGGTGTGTACACTTGTGAGGTTTGGTGCACAGTACATGCCAGTGTGCTGTACAGGTGCACAGTAATACTGTGTACATGGGTGCAATGTGTTCCAAGGGAAGGGCCATCACCTACTAACACAACTCATGCATCACAAAGATGTATAATGTTGGTAACAAGGATCGAGTATGGCTGCAGTGCATGCTGAGTGCAATATGTTGTGCTTGTTGACTGTTGGGTAATGAGAGGTCTGTGTAATATCTTTGTGCCACCTCACCTGTAAGTGTGTGTAGATGTAAACCATAATGTACAGGTCTTAATTTACATTTCTTGTCTGCCCCTCACAGGTGGCGAGGTGGGTCAGGGTCCCTCCTGCAGACAGACTGATGTTCGTGTCCATACAGACTCTGACAATGATGATAGGCATAGTGAGGCACAGGCAGGGTTGACAGGGGCCGAATCTGTGCCAATGGTTGACATCCCACTGTTGTCCACCCCTTCCCTGCACACAGTCACAATGCCCATACATACCCCATCACCAGTGGCCATAGATGAGGGACATTTGGTGGGTGGTGGCATGGAACAGGAAAGTGTGGTGACTATGGCAACTGTTTCTGTACACAGCAGCCATAGCCAGATGACTAGCATGGTACCACACAGGCAGATGTACAGGTGTCACCAGATGCATGTTTTGGGCCATCATGGAGGCACAGGCACGTATGGAACGTTACACCAGAGATAGTCTGAGGCTCCAGAGGGCTAGTCTTCCTGTTGTATGTGACAACAGCCATGATCTTGCAGGTGCCCATCATTATTTTGCAGAGGTCATGGATAGATGGCTGGGTGAGATGGTGGGAATCCTCGACCGTGTGGTGTCTGTGGTAGAGCATGTGGTGGGAGTAGGGTGTCGGCCATGTGGACATAGGTCAGCAACACCAACAGGTGGAGGTCTACATGGACATACAACTCACAGCCACTCCCATAGTGGCAGTACCAGCACCAGCACCAGCACTTCAGGGGGGTCCTGTCCACATCACAATGCATCAGGCCATGTGCATGTGGTCCTGGATGGCCCCAACAGTGATGCGGATCCAGCAGACAAGTGTCATCATCAGGGGAGAGTACCATATCTGGGCTTCTGCCTGGTAGTGCCCATGCAACCCCTGGCAGGCACAGTTCTCATGTCCATGGCCAGATACAGTGAACTGTACACCTTGCCATGTACGGTCTGCAGCTGTCCAACAAACTCCTGTATAGGGCAGCCACATGGCAGATGTGTGTATACATACACACACACATCACCAACACAGCTAGGGCACCACCATACCTACACATACCACATCTACACAGCCTATTTAATAAAGAACCCCCTAACCCACACACATGATGTCAACCAAAATACTCAGCCTAGGCCACTGGCAAACCCACAACACACCCTGTACATATAATGATACCTGTGCCACATCCCTGCCATTCATACCATTGATGCAGGGACATGCTAATATGGTTCTGATGCACAGGGTGAATGTACTAATTTTTAGCAATGTAGTGCTGTTTAACATGTTTTCAGCTGGCATGATTAATGCTTACATGTCAGGGTGTGTAGCTATCCAGCCATGATGCATTATTTCTGTTATTAACACTGACTGATTGTGGTCTCCATAAAGTATTCTGCGTGTGTTCTAGGTGTCTATGTGTCAGCAGGATGTTGGTCTGCTGTCCTTTCATACAAGGGGCATTGCACTGTGGTGACACATTGACTGTGTCATATCCCGGGTACAGCTGAACAGAAGTAACAGGTCTGTATAACAGTTACTGCATGTACCACATGGCTGATAGGTCTGAGGGGTGTAGACAGGTGAGTGCATGGTGGCTGATGTAAGCAGCACTTTTACAGTGGACAACGGTAGGTGTACTGGGTGGCACACACCATATATTGAATAACACACACACACACACACACACACACACACACACACACACACACACACACACACACAGAGGCTTTGGTGCTAAAACAATACACAGAGAATACTGTTCACATGGATGCACTTCATTTTGCAGTGAACTAATTTTGGCCCATGTAATTACACCAAATTGCCAAAACATCACATCAGTAAATAATTAGTCCACCATTTTAATGTCATTGACAATGGTACTGGCAGGATATATGTCCTCTTCCCCAATGTAGTGCAGTCCTGGAGTTGGTAAACATAGGTGTGCTGGTGTGGGCGGCAAAGCCCCTCCACTTTGGAGGGTGTGGGGTGGCATAGAACCACACATAGTGTGATTAACTACTTAACCTGTTAACATAAACTGTACAGTATAACAGCACACTAAGCAGGGGGATATGCACAACAATACCCCAATGTGGGTGGCTGAGCCCACAACAAACACACCCAACTATATATACCAACTCCAGTATCACTGTGCAGCTGTACAATGGGGAAGAGGGCATTTACGCATCCACTACTATTTTTGATGGAATGAATGTCCACAAGATGATTACTTTGAAATGTTACCTTTTGCCAGTTAGTTCTTGGACAAATGATCTCCTGGGACATATATTTTCTGCAAACTGAAGTAGATCTCTTCACATACACACACACTTACTTGCCAACACTGAGAGTATAACCCCTACCTAGGTACTTAGTGCTACTAATGTGTTTGGCCTTAATTGCACACACCACAGAGCTTTTAGGGTGAGGTGTGTCCTAAGTTTCCTGTTAAGTGAAGAACATCACCAGGCCTTGTATGGTATGGTAGTAGAGGATGTACTGGGTGCTAATGAACAATACATAGTATGACATACTGTCATATACTCATTGACAAACACATACAGTCATAGACACATTTGACAGACCTGGGTTTAGCAGTGCTAACAACCTTGTCAGTGAGTCTATACTGTTACAGAGTTTTTGCACACAGCACATACATCATTGGGCTGGATAGTTTAATCAATTACCTGCATGGTTGATGGTGACAGTGGCCCTCATACAGTGGACCTTGAGATATGTACTGGGGGTACCATGGTGTAAAGACAGTATACCCAGCACCCACACCCCACATTGGATATTGTACTCACTGAAACCCATGATAATGCTCTGACATACCCACAATCACACATTGACCAGGACTGCAATACAAACCCTTGTCTATCTAATCAGTGCTACTACAGGGATATGCATTTATTGCACATGCCACAAGGATAGTAGGGTGAGGGTTTGTCATGGCTCTGCTAATGTCAGCAATATCACCATGCCTTATAATGTATGTCAAGGTTTATTGTATTTAGAGAATGTGGCCTCAGAATGCTGTCTCCTACAAATATGCACACTCACACAATTGCACACACACACACACACACACACACACACACACACACACACACACACACATACTCACATTTGCCAGGACTCAGAGGGTAACCACACCTATGTACCCATTTTGTAGAACAGTGTTATGCTGGTACTGCAAGCTCCAGGTAGCTCATAGGGTGAATAGTGCAACAAGATACATTTAATGTCAATCACAACAGCAGCCATTTCTAAGTATAGTAATGGGGGTATAGTAGGTGAGAAGGCCCTCAGAGTATTTTCAACTACAATTTTACAAACACACAGATATGTTCAAAAGTCAATAAAAAGGATTTAAAAAAAAAAAAAAAAAAAAAAAAAAGATAATGTTATTCTCAGTAATGCACACTGACACATTTGTCAGTACTGAGGTCCATAGATGCAGGTGTTCCTAGGTGTGTACCAGGCTAATGTCCATGGAGAGATGAGAAGAGTATGGCATGTGGGTACATTGGTATCATGCCACCTGACATTTGTCAGCAGGCCATCTATCAACCAATGCCACTTGAGTGATCCCCAGGGTGACAGTTAAATTCAATGTCCAATCATCTGGTTTTCTGTTGCAGAGGGCCAGTGAGGTGCTCCAATTGACATGTATGCAACATATATTGCATAAAATGGCCAGTGACTGGGTTAGAGGCCTGTACCCAAGCATGTTCTGTTGACTGTGGTAATCTGGTTGAGGTATCCAAGGCATGTGGTACATACAGGGTGGGGTTTCCTAGCTGTGGCATTCATAACACAGCTGGGCAGACATGTCAGTGTCAGTCAATCATAGATTGCCTGTAAGCAGCCAAGATGGATACCTGACATCTGCACGTGTACAGAGAACAGACAGAAATTAGCTAGCCAACAGGTTATCCATTAGGATGAATGTTTTGACAGATAGACATCTGACACTGACAGGTATGCCATTACTACATGACAGCAGTCCTCAATGAGATGTCCTAAATACAGAGTAGTCTACAGTTAATATCAACATATCAGATCAATATGCAATAGGAGATACTTAAAAACATACAGATCAAACACCAAGAACATGATAGTTAGTACTCAGATTCCAGCTTTGCATTAAGGGATGCATTGTTCCAGTACTACAATCTACTCTTACTTGGAAAAGCACTAGTAAAAGTAGTAATGTAATGATACATGCAAGTGTGGCTGCATATAACCTGGGATACTACCTATGTATGAAACACATACAAAGAGAAAATATTGAGGTACTAGCCATGTATACACAGGAATCCCATACAGTATACTCACACCCCTTTCTACTGTAGTGACAGCACATAGAAGCATGTTATGTACATGGAATTAAATACACTTTTGATGTCATTACCCTGCTATTTTATCAGACTGCAAAGTGATCACCGGTTACCAGGGCTGAGCTATGCTTAGCAGGTATAAGCATTGCTTAAATTTAAATGCTAAGCAGATTTGTGCACTGGTAAGCGAAGCCTATACAGTGTAAGCACCTTTTCATTTAACCGTACGTTAGCACCGTTTACTGTCGCACAAACCCACTTAAAGCTGCTCAGAACTGCCTTAACCACTCTGTATCCAACAGTCCTTGTTCTGCCTAGCAACAAAATAAACAGCTCTTGTAGGTCTTGAACCCAGGACCCTGTAGACTATAGTCATAGCACTTAACCACTAAGCCACCTGAGCTGTAAAAATGTTTGTTGCATTTTCAAGTATATTATTCAGTACTACAAGTACTGAATAGTAGTGAACAACTGCTTTGACAACTACAATTGTTTACTACTTGTTAGTGAAAATAGTGTTGAATCAGTCATGTTTGTATATATAAATATACACATAGATAAATATGGTGGGATACATCTGAGAAGGTATATACAACACTCATGTTTGCACATAAGGATATGGATATATATATATATATATATATATATATACACACACACACACACACACACACACACACACACACACACACATATATATATATATATATATATATATATATATATATATATATATATATATATAAATAAAATAATAAATAAATAGCACAAGTAACAAAAAACTGAGGGTAATGCTACTCAGTGCCAAAAGTCTAAACCTCAAAATGCACGCACTCAAGGCACTCCTCAGTATGGAGAAAATTGATATATGTGCAGTAACAGAAACCTGGTTTAAGGCTCCAGAGAGCACCCCAGCACTACCAGGCTACAACTCATATGATACATTTCGGCCACAGAACCTGGACCAAAATACAAAAGGCGGGGGCGTATCCATATTCATCAAGGATACCCACACCTCCAGGTTAGTGGCACAGCACGATGCTTCAGAGATCATCCACATGCAACTAACAATGGACAAAACTGCAATTCAAATTGTAGCTTGCTACAGATCACCCACCTTGTCCAGGACCCCCATTCCGTGTTTCTGGAAACACTGGGAAACATAAAGGTCCTACCAAACACCCTAATATTGGGTGATTTCAGTTACCCAAACATTAACTGGGAGAACTACTTAAGTACTAACTCCCTTGCCTGGATCAACTGGTCAACACTCCCACCAGAGGTGACAACATGTTGGACCTGGTCATCACCAACATGGGCGATCGGTGTTCCACACTGGAGGTTTACCCCTTGCTGGTTAGATCTGACCATAAACAAATCACTCTGGATGTCCACATTCTGCCCCCAGCCCTGGTCAAGGAAACCACTGTGAAAAACTTTTCAAAAACAAACTTCACATTACTTAAGACCAAGGTGGAAAGTTTCAAAGCCCCCATGCTAAAGGATAATGCTGTCCAAGCTGCAAAATCTTTTACTAATGCATTCTACGGGCACTTACAAGAATGCATGGATCGTGCTATCCCATGCAAAACCACGACTCACTCCTCCAAGAAAATGAAACCAGTCTGGTGGACTCCTGCCATAAACAAGCTATATAACAGAAGGAGGAAACTAGTACAGAAAAGAGTAAAATCCCAAGAAGGGAAGACATCCCTGATCAGTATCAGCAAGAAACTATGATCCCTCATAAAATCATCCAAAGCTAGCTTTGAAAGAAAAATTGTCAAGGACTCCAAAGATAACCAGAATGCATTCTTTAGCTATGTCAAGAATCTAAGTGGCAATGCTCAGTTAGTGCAGAATGGCACAAAATACACTGAACCAACTGATATCGCCAACATCCTGGCAGACAGGTTCAGTGCAAACTTCACCCCCCTCTCACCCCCAAAAGGGCACATAACCATACCAGAAGAATGTAGAGCCCCTGAAATCACAGATACTCAGGTTAAAACAGTCCTCTTCAAAGCCAAAAACACAGCATCAATGGGACCAGACGGTGTCCCAGGCTGCATCATACACAAGCTCAAAGACGAACTAACCCTTCACCTAAACACACTGTTCAAACTCAGCCTATCTACAGGCTACATACCCATAGAGTGGCACACAGCAATTGTTATTCCACTCCACAAAGGTGGAGCCACAACAGACCCCGGGAACTATCACCCTATAAGCCTGACTAGCTTGGTCTGCAAGGTTATGGAGCGCATCATCTGGAACTCATTAACAGAGACATTGGGAACCTCCAAACATTTGACCCGACCCAGTTTAGCTTTGTTAAGGGCAGACCATGCCTCCTAAACCTGGTGGACTTTTTTGAAACAGTTACCAAGGCTATAGATGAGAGAAAGGTGGTACACACAGCCTACCTAGACCTCGCAAAGGCCTTCAACACCATTCCCCATTCTGGTATTATAGACAAGCTCACCAGCCTGAACATAAACCCCTATGTCACAAGATGGGTTGCCAAATGGCTCATGGACAGAACCCACATGGTGAGAGTTGCGGGAGCTAGGCCCGACTCTAAACTGGTTACAAGTGGTGTTCCCCAGGGCTCAGTCCTAGGGCCCCTCCTGTTCGGCATATAGTTCTCAGAGGTACAGGCAAGCACAGGAGGACTATGGCTGACCAAGTTTGCAGACGACTGCAAACTAGGGGCTATAATTGACTCTATGGCTGACACAGACATCCTCCAAAAGGGTCTCACTGAGACAGATACCTGGTGTCAAAATCATGGCCTCAAGCTAAATGCCAAAAAGTGCATAGTCATCCCCTTTGGAAACAACAAAGTACCCACAAACTACCACATAGGTGGTTGTCCCATAAATACAGAAGATGTAATAAGGGATGTGGGGACCCAAGTAGATAGTAATCTCTTCTTTGATAATCACATTGCCAAAGTGGTTAGAAAATCCTTCTATGTGGCCCACCTAATCACAAAAGGGTTCACATCCAGATGAAAAGAGGTCATTGTGCCCCTCTACTCATTACTCATCAGACCCATCATAGAGTACAACGTCCCATTTGGGATGTACCTTACAGGACACCTGCAGCAGCTGGAAAGACCACAGAAGTACCTCACTAAGAGGATCACTGGCCTCAAACAGATGTCTTATGCAGCTCGACTGAAGAAACTCCAGCTATACTCGGTTGCATACCGCCTACTCAGAGGTGATCTCTGCCTGACATAGAAGGCCATGTCCAACCCAGAATTGATGGACATGCTCCACCTAAAGAAAACCATATCCACTCAAGCAACATGCTCTAGGGATTTAAACCTCACCACAACAATAAATAGGACATGCTGGAGGGATAGATTCCTGTCCCAGAGACTCCCATGATTTGGAACAAGATCCCAATCTACATTAGGCAGAGCTCCTTATTAACACTCTTCAAGAGAAGCCTTGATGAGTGGATGGGAAACAGAAAGTTTACCCTGAGGATCACTTCAATGGCTCTGCTGGACAGAGGCACAGAGAACTAATCTAAGAGGGTGGCGAAAGACAACAAATTCTGGCTAGGGTTATAAATGCCTTTGGGCAGATAGCCTAGTACCTGCCTATGAACCTATACATACGCACACACACACACACACACACATATATATATATATATATATATATATATATATATATATATATATATATATATAAATATATATATATATATATATATATATATATATATATATATATATATATATATATAAAACAAATGCCTATAACATGTAGTGGAGTCATACCTCAGCACCATAACTTTCAACTTCTTAGTGCAAGGGAATATAATTTAAGTATTTCAGTTATAAATGTAGAACATTTCTACAGTAACAGGGGTTGTATCAACAGACATGTTGTGAAGGAAGGCTCTTCTGGAACTGACATGTACTCCATCAGTTACTGACAGACATAATAAAATCATCATAGTGAAGTACCACACAAATCACAGTAATGATCCTGTGGAACACAGCAGAAATATGACCAATAAACGTGGACAATCTGAAACAATCTGATCAGTCCAGAGGTATACACAGAACTCCTTAGTGCAAGATGTGTGGACCAAGCCTGACAAAGGGGATGTTTACAGCCATGAAATGGGGATATATCACAAATACTGGAGTAGATAAGCATTCACACCCTCCTGTCTGTCCTAACACGTATTAACTGGTGGAGCAGAGATCCCAAGCCCACATACTTCCCACTAGTTAATGACATATTTCTTCACAGCATCCCACTGCTTTTTCAGAAATACACAACACGTATGGTGGCCAGGCAACAGTACAGCTAACAGATATCTGGACATAACATCACACTAGGTAAATACGCTGAGCTGCTAGGCATATCACCAAGCACTGTCTAAACTACAGGCAGACTGTCACAACACTAACCCAAGTTTCTTATGGGGGAATACACATGTAATTGCAAATCTAGCAGACACTACAGGCATGTAACAGCACAGAGTAACAGACTCCAGTGTGAAAGTGCATACCCACAACTGATCTCAACACAGTCACAGTTACATTATGGCAAGCCTGATTAATAGTACAGTATATGGACTGTGTGAACAAAACTATCCTCATATTTGCCACTCACACACTAACCCTACATATACTTGCCCAATTCATAGTGTAGTCTGATTCCTGACTGTGGTATGGGACATGTATCAGTCTGGTCCTACAAATATATATGCTGATAGGGTACCAAAAACTGGAGCAGCATACAACGTCAGATAGAACAGGACCAAAAACACTGATATCTGCCCCAGTCTATACACAGGCCAGATAACATATTCACAATACACTGCTACACAATACTGACAAGTACAAAGACCTCACTACTGTACAAACTACAACAGAATGTACAGGTTTTGTCCTCAAACATAAGTCCTCCTATACATGACATGTCTGGCAGTCTGATATACCACTGGCTTGGTATCAAAAATGATGTCAGTAAATAATGATATACTGTACATATGCACCTCTTACTGCATGACATATGGACAAAGGGTGACAGTCTTGAGGGACAAAAGCACAAACACAGGGCCACTATTGACATGATGTTCTTTGTGTTTCACTGTTGCAGTCATTACATTTGGGTAATCTGCTGGCAGTTTGCCCTCAGTCGGCCTGAATAACAAAGTCTTGGGTCCTGTGTCGGTTGCTGTCTCCTCTTCCATGACGTCAGGTCATCAGGGGTATAAAACATGCAGCCGACGCCATTTTATTCAGTCTTTCTTGCCCTGCGGTGCCCGAAGCAGAAGCAGTTCGCAAGTGCCGGTTGGCCGACTCCTGAAATTTCATATTCGAGTTTCAGAACCGAAGTCTTCAATCTAAAGATAACTACCTCGTTGGGGAAACTTTTTCTTGCTCCTTACCAATGTCAGTAAAAGTTAATAATTGCATTACTTGTGGGAAGCAAATACCTCATAAAGATTTTCATTTGTACTGTATTCCTTGCCTACGCCCTGATCACAACGTGCCTTGCTGTCGCTTTTGTGCTAGATTTAACCAACGCACTATTAAGCGTCGGTATAGTTTTGCTTCTAAATATTTTGGTTCAAGATTTAACTATCCTGAAATGTTGTCAGTTAGCAATCTGGCTACTGGAGTTCACAAAAAATGCAAGGAAAAAGACAGAGACAGACCATCGAGGTCCAAAACTGACGACTAAGCTTCTCCTAAGCCAGTCGCCGGTTTGCCAGTACTCAGTGAGGCACTTTCGCAGCCCCTGATACCCGCTACTTTTGAGTCACAGGCCTCTACCGAGACCCATTTGGAGTCCGGTATGCTGCGCGATTCTCAGAGTATTCAACCCGAGGATGTCTCTCCCTTGGATGGGTCCGGAGCCGCTGAGCAGGCACCGGCTTCTGAGGGTGTTTTCAGGCCTCAACATTTTTATATTAAACTGATGCCAGCAACAAAAACAAGGTAAAAAACAATTTCTATGTCTAAAAACCCGACGCATGAGCCACGTGCTCAGGCCCCTTTGCCTAAAAAACAGATGATCAAAATGGCTGAGGATTTAATTACCTTGATCAGGGGTTCCCAACCCCCCCCCCCTGCTAAGAGGCCTAGGCAAGGCACGGATTATGAATCTTCAGATCAGGTTTCCATTTCTTCTGATTCCTCTTCTGATCAGGAATTTTCTATTCCACCCTATGAGGATTCTGATACAGAGGAATCCATCCCATCTGCATCTTCTCCTGAGGATTACTCTTTTGGTGAGACTTTGCATACTTTAAGGGAACATTTTCACTGGGACTCAGGACTTCTCTGAATCAAAAAAGAGGTTTAGGGATTTCCTCTTCTTCCTCAGCATAGGCCTTTGGCAATACCTCCTGTATTAGACATTGCTGATGATGTGTTCTCGGAATCAAGCATGGCTCCTGATTCCCTGCCTCCAGCTCCTGGTAAGCCAGACAGATATTACAGGGTTCCTGACTCCCACAAATTTATTTTCAAAAATACTGATGCTGATCCTGAGGCTATTTCTCAGGGTCCCAAGGGTGTTAAGGCTTCTACAGCCAAAAATCCTACCCCTTCTAATAGAGATTCCAGGGCGCTGGGTAGATGGGGTAAGAAGGTTTATACGTCTGCAACCTTGGCAATCAGGGCTTTAAACTGCCAGTTTCATATGCTTAAATATCAACATCATGTTATGGGCTTACTGAAACAGAAAATGATGTTGATTTCTGATCGTGTGGAAAATAAAGAGTTACAGGATTTATTGCATTCAGCAGAACAGGTTGGAAAGCATACTTTGCAATGTGGTTTTGATTCCTTGGAGGCCTCTTGAAGGGCCGCCGTTACTGGATCTGTGATTAGAAGGCATGCCTGGCTCAAGGAGCAAAATCTGCCTGATCATGTTAAAGCTAAATTTTTGGATGCCCCTTTACAGCATGATACTCTGTTTGGTAATAAGGCAGAAGAGGTTTTGAAGAAAATGGAAGACAAAGCTAAATCTATTCAAACTGTAAAAGATTTCTTGCAAGTGCAGCCACCCAGGTTCAGTAGGCACTGGCCTACTAAAAAATGTTTTTTTCCTGTGTCCAACAGAGCCACTCAGGGCAAACCCAGGTGCTCAAAAGGCTCCAGATATCAATCACAGAGTTCTTACAGGTCAAAGCAATGGGGTGACACCACCTCCACCTCCAAATCTGGAGGAAACAAAGCACAACCCTACAGTAAGCAGTCTCAATGACTTTCTTCTACCATCTCCAAGCACTTATCTTTTGGCAGCCCCCTTGGGGGGAAAACTAGCACTTCATGCTCAAAATTGGCAGTTAATTACCCAGGACAAGTGGGTATTAAACATAGTATCTCAGGGGTACAGATTTCATTTCTATACTTTGCCAATTCCAAACGGATGGCTGAATCTGCCACAAAACCAGTGGGCAGAGGCCCAGAAACAAATCATGTCCCTCATGTATATGGGGGCTATTCAACCATTACCAGAAAAGGAAAAAGGACAAGGTTTTTATTCAAGAATTTTCCTGGTACCCAGAAAAGACAACTCATGGCGTCCAATACTGGACTTATCAATTCTGAACATGTTCCTGGACATTCCAAAATTCAAAATGCTGACTTTACAGCAGTTACTGCCTATGCTAGGCAAGAATGCTTGGTTAGAAACTCTAGAGTTAAAAGAGGCATACCTGCATATCCCAATAAGGGAATCATGCAGAAGATACCTCGGCTTCAAAGCAGGTTTTTTGCATTACCAATTCTCTGCACTGCCCTTTGGCTTATCTGCTGCACCCAGGGTCTTTACAAAGTGCCTGGCACCAGTAATTACATTCTGCAGACAAAGAAACATTCAAATTTATCCTTATCTGGATGATTGTCTCATTCAAGCAGAGGACAAGGACACTCTTCTTCAACATTTGGCATTTGTAAAAAGGCTTCTAGCATGCCTAGGGTACACCATAAATGAAAAGAAATCACAACTCGTACCCTCTCAAATAATTACATTCCTGGGTGCAAGCTTGAATACAACTGCCCAGATGGCTTACCTCACGCAAGACAAACAAAGGCAGCTGACAACATACTTCAAACAAATGGCAACAAAAACCCAGTTATCTGCAAGACAAATTCTGGAGGCTTTGGGGTTCATGGCATCCTGCATTCTACTAATTCCATATGCGAGACTGCATATGAGGAAACTTCAATGGTACCTAAAAATTTTATGGAGTCAACATTGTCACAACATGAAAACAATTATTCCTCTCATTCCCTGCCTACAACAGGAGTTTCTTTGGTGGGCAGAGACATGTCACCAAACCAAAGGACTGTCATTCACTCTACCCCCTGCCACCCAAACCCTAACTACAGATGCATCAGACTATGTTTGGGGGGGGGCCACCTGGCAGGGAGATGCATTCAGGGCAAATGGAGCCCAAACCAAATGCATCTGCATATCAACCAGAAAGAAATGCTAGCTGTTCAGAATGCTCTGATAGCCTTCAAGGACTTACTTCATCCAGGACAACTACTGATAAAGATGGACAACACCACAATTATGTGGTACATAAACAAGCATGGGGGTACACATTCCTACCCCCTTTGCAGACTAGCCATGTTCTTGTGGGACACAGCCTTGACTTACCAAATACATCTTCAAGCTTAATTCCTGCCAGGAAAGCAAAATACTCTGGCAGATGACCCGCACGAATGGAAACTTGATCCACAAATCTACAGCATTTTAACACAGAAATCGGTGAGCCCAGACATAGATCTATTTGCCTCTCCCCAAAATTATCAGTTGGACAAATTCTGTACAAGAACTCATCACAAAAAAGCATGGAAAGTGGATGCTCTATCCTTCAGCTGGAAAAACCTATCAGCCTATGCCTTTTCCCCTCTGCCTCTACTCTCCAAGGTCTTACTAAAAGTCAGACAGGAAAAAACAAAAATGATCCTATTTGATCCGAACTGGCCTCACCAGCACTGGTAACCACTTCTAAGGAATATGTCACACCTTCCTCCATGGTACTTGCCTCAAATACCTTATCTACTGCCTCAGCAGAACTATTAAATTCTGCACACTCAGCTCCAAACTCTGAATCTTGCAGCATGGCTAATCAACTAATTATTCAAACCACACTTCTCAGTAAATCTGTGATGGATGTCATTTTGGAAGCCAGAAGGCCTAGTACTAGAAAATCATATGCTGATAAATGGAAGAGATTCTGTGCTTTGAACCAAGCACAAGGAAAAGACACAGCAAAGCCCAATATTCCTCAGATTTTACAATACTTAACTGAGATGCTTGACATCCACTGCTTAAATAGTATCCTAGAGGGGCTAAAAATTTAAGACCTCCCAGAAGAGCACCAACTCCTGCATGGGATCTCAATTTTGTGCTGGAAAAACTCACTCTGCCTCCTTTTGAACCAGCAGCTACTGCGGATATAAAATTTTTATCTTGGAAAACAGCTTTTCTTTTGGCAGTCATTTCAGCAAGAAGGGTTTCAGAACTACAGGCTCTCATGGCAGTGGAGCCTTTCATTATATTTTACCCAGACAGGGTGGCCCTCAGGACCAATCCTTCTTTTATGCCTAAGGTGGTATCCAGTGTGGCTCTTAACCAGACCATTCACCTGCGAACATTTTACCCAAATCCACAGAACAAGGGGGAGTGGATTCTGCATTCATTGGATGTACACAGACAATTAAGATTCTACTTAAACAGGACCAAATCTCTAAGAAAGTCTGAGCAACTACTGGTAGCATTTGCTGCAGGATCAGAGGGGAAGGCTATATCAAAGCAGACTATTTCTAAATGGATAAGCCACTGCATTTGTTTCTGCTATTTGCACCATGTTAAACCTGTGCTCAAGGGGATCAGATCACATTCCACCAGAGCTGCCTCTACTTCAGCAGCTTTTCTCAGAGGGGTCCCAACCAAAGACATTCTAGAAGCTGCTACTTGGAGCTCTGTTCATACCTTCACAAGCATTATCATTTACCTCTCTTCTCTAAATCCAGGGCAGGCTTTGCCACTGTAGTCCTGCAGGGTCTTATAGCTGCTCCTAATGCTGTTTAGTTCCATCCTCCCATCCATAGCTTTGGGATTCTACCCAAATGTAATGACTGCAACAGTGAAACATGAAGAACATAGTACAGTTGTGTACACTTACCATAAATGTAGATTTTCGAGTGTATTCACTGTTGCAGTCCGGGTTACCCACCCGCCATCCCCCATTCTATACCTTTTCTTTCCTTCACTATACTCAAAAGCCTTTGTGGTGTATTTGCTTTTAGTTGAAGGTAAAGTTTATGTTTCTAAAAGTGCATTTATATATTTACAGTTTATTTATATGTATATATATATATATATTATCGCTCCCCATTTGGGGGGCACCTGACATCTGGGGCAAGAAAAACTGAATAAAATGGCATCGGCTGCATGTTTTATATCCCTGATGACCTGACATCATGGAAGAGGAGACAGCAACCTATGCAGGACCCAAGACTTTGTTATTCAGGCCGACTGAGGGTAACCTGCCAGCAGATTACCCAAATGTAATGACTGCAACAGTGAATACACTCGAACATCTACATTTATAATAAGTGTACACAACTGTACTTTGCTGTGATAAACTGAGAAATTTGCTGGTGTAACAGGATTTGTTGTGACATATCTCTTCTGAGGGATATGAAGTCAGTAACACACATGGATGTCACCATTTACTGACTGCAGTCATCAGAGTATGCTACCGCATTTCTAAAGACAGAAAATGTGTGAGTAACACACCATATCTAAGACTCCAAACTCTGGCCAGTCTGCAGATAGCCCTACAGGTGAGAGTTTCCTCAACCACATAACACTGTCATGCCAGACATTAAATAATGCAGAATAGCCATATCCACACAAACACTGTTAAACCAACATTACTTCAAATGTAGAACAGCAATACCTACATTCTGCCTCCATGTCTGGGACATCCCCCTCCAGTTTGTTGGCATGTCTCCACAGTGTTTGTTGTAAGAGGTATTTCCAACTACCCTCTGTGATGCTGTTTGTCAGACACCCACATGAAGTCCTGCTCACAGTGAAGGAAAAGGACCAACACCCACATGAAGTGCTTATTTATAGGCGTGTGTTTTCATGCAGTTGGCTACAGGAATGATACCACAGCTGTTCCACATGCAATTAGCAAGTGGGAAACTTCAATTCGTGCACAGGCCATAAGCTGATCATGAGCATTACCTGCAAATGTCAAGCTGCTGCCTATGCAAAACAGATGTATTTTTCCACATCTACCAGAGAGGGGGAGAGAGAGAGACAGGGAGAACGTAAGAAAGGCAGAGAGAAAGAGCCAAGCGTGTTTGTGTAAGATCTGTGGGTGGAGAGTGGTCTCTGGGTATTATAATGGTTGCCTATATTGTTTACTAATCCATATTGTCACATAGTAATTGCACATAGCAGTAGACAGTTATGGCTGTGGATTGTCTACAACAACCTCTACAGTGTTTGACAACTGTTGGCCTTGTAATGTGGACATTGGGACATATAGGTCCTCAATATAGAAATGTAGCAAAACCCACACTGTAATGGATCCCGTCATTACACAATCACCCCAACACCCAAACAGGATACTGATGATGCACACAAACACACACACTTACCAGTACTGAGTTTCAACCTCCTACCTGGCTATATATTGCTATTACAGTGTTACACAGTTATCACATGTACCACGGAGCTTACATCTTGGAGAGCTGTCCAAAGGTATCTTTGAATGAGAGTGACAGCAGCAGTGCCAAAGGAGGGGTAAGGGAAGTGTAGTAATTGTGAATGTCCACAAAATCAGGTGTCAACAAAGACATACATACACTCTCTCACACAAACACACAAATTATCACAGTTGCCAGGACCATGATTAGAACTCCTACCTAACTAGTTTTCTACACTACAGTATTATGCAGTTATCTCAAGTACCAAGGAGCTTATAGGGCAGAAACTTGGTCAAAGAGTTATTTCAAGGTGACTGACACACTCTCTCACACAAACACACAAATTATCACAGTTGCCAGGACCAGGATTAGAACTCCTACCTAACTGGTTTCCTACACTACAGTATTATGCAGTTATCCCAAGCTCTAAGGAGCTTATAGGGCTGAAACTTGGCCAAAGGGTTATTTCAAGGTGACTGATATCAGCAGACACTCCAAAGTAGGGCAATGGGAGGTGTAGTGAGTGTAAATGACCTCATAATCATTCAACCACACACACACACACACACACACACACACACACACACACTTGCCAGTACTGAGATCCATAGGTTCATTGCTTCATAGGTGTGTAGTAGATGAATGGGCCTGAAGACTCTACAAGGCTAGGCCAAGGGAATACCTTGGCATCAGGCCACATGACAATAGTCCCCAGTGTGGCTCAGGGGTGTAGTCCCTGGGTGGTCCCAAGGGGTGGGTATTGTATTCACCATCCACTCATCTGGGTTTCTATTGTGGGTGGCCAGTGATGTGCGCACCTTCCCATGTATGTGATCTATATTCCATAACATGGACAGTGGCTGGGTTGTGCACATGCATGTTCTTTGACATGTGGAAGTGTACTTGAGGTCTCTGGGGCATTTTGTGTGGACAGATTATCTTCTGATGTAGCATTCCTGACCTCATTTGGTGAGACCTGCCTATGTAAATGAGGTTGTGATTGCACCTACATTGACAGTATGATACTTGTATTCAGTGGAGTTAGTGGCTTCTGTCCATACAGGGCATGTGTATAAGGCATGGAATTCCCTTTGTGGGGTATGTTTGCAGACTCTACAGTTGTTGCAGGTGTTCAGTGGGGAACATGGCAAAAGGGCCACTGCACACATTTATTTGGCTACTGAAGAGATGGAACAGGGTGCCATTTCCTTTTACTTGCTGGGTAACCCACACTCAGTTGGGAGATGTAACACATCAAAGTACTTTCTGATGTCAGTGGCACTGTTGTGGCCAACAGGCATGTAGTTCACTACTATCACACCGTGGTTATTATCTGGGAGGCAATATGTAGGGAACTACCAATATAGTGGTTGTTGCCTAGCCAAGTGTGTTTGTGTATGATATGTGGATGGAGAGTGTTCTCTGAGTAATAGAAGGGTTGCCTATATTGTTCACTAATCCATACTGTCACATGTAGACCTATGGATTGTCTACCCAAACCTCTCCGGTGTTTGACATCTGTTGTCCTTGTAATGTGGACATATAGTGACATATACTAGGTCCTCAACATAATTTAGCAAAACCCGCCCCACAATGGATCCTGTTATTACACAATCACAGCAACCCCACACAGGATATTGATGACAGACACACACTTGCCAGTACTGAGATTCAAACCCCTACCTAGCTATGTATTTCTACTACAGTGTACTGCATTTATCACACGTGCCATGGAGCATATAGGATGGATGTTGTCCCAAGGTACTTCTATGGTGAGGAGCATCACCAGCCCTTGTAAATACTGGCATTGGGTGATGTAGTGGGTGAGAGATCCCAAAAATATTTTTATCTTACACACACATTTACATTTGCCAGAGGTGAGGTTCAAACTTTTGTCTAAGAATATTTTCAGACCATTATGTTACGCATTTACCACATGAGCCACTGACATTACATGGTTTAGGGTTGGCAACAGGTACTTCTAAGGTGGATGATATCTGCAGGACTGATAAAGTCAGGCACTGAGATGTGTACTGGGTGTAAATGGGGCCAAAATCTTTGAGGTACGGACATACATATGGAGACATATGTACACACACAAACACTTGCCATGGATGAGATTCAAACCCATACCTATGTAGTTATTGCTACTACATTGTTCCACATTTATGACATGCACCATGGAGCTTACATGTTGAAGAGCTGTGCCAAGATATCTTTGAAGGTGAGTAACATCAACAACAGTGTTAAAGGAGGGGTAAGGGGAGAGTAGCAAGTATGAATGTCCATAAAATCAGGTATCATCAAAGTCACACACTCTCTCTCACACAAACACACACGGTTTCGCAGTTGCCATGTCTGCGATTAGAACTCCTACATAACTAGTATGCTACACTATAGTATTATGCAGTTATTGCAAGTGCCATGGAGCACATATATTGTAGAGCTGTCCAAAGGTATATTTGAAGGTGACTAACATCAGCAGCAGTGATAAAGGAGGGGTAAGGGGAGAGTAGTAAGTGTGAATGTCCATAAAAGCAGGTATCATCAAAGAGACACACATTCTCTCACACAACAGTTTCACAGTTGCTATGTCTGGGATTAGAACTCCTACCTAACTAGTATGCTACACTATAGTATTACACAGTTATCACAAGAGCCACAGAGTTTATAGGGCTGGTACTTGGCCAAAGGGATATTTTAAGATGACTAACATCAGTAGGGCAATGGGAGGTGTATTGAGTGTGAATGGCCTCAAAATCATTCATCTCCACACACACACACACACACACACACACACACACACACACACACACACACACACACACACACACACAAAAGAGTTTCACAGTTGCCATGTCTGGGATTAGAACTCCTATGTAACTAGTTTTCTATACTACAGTATTACACACATATTGCAAGTGCCATGTAGCTTATAAGGATGGGACTTGGCCAGAGGGTTACTTCAAGGTGACTGACATCAGCAGGCATGCTAACTTGGGCAATGGGAAGTGCAGTGTGTGTGAATGGGCCATAAATCATTTCTCTGGAAACACGCACACACACACACACACACACACACACACACACACACACACACACACACACACACACACACACACACACACACACACACACACACACACACACACACACACATATACAGTCACACACAACTTTACATTTGACAGGACTGGGTATGCAAATGCTAGATGAATACTGATTTGTACTATCGTGTTACACAGTTATCACAAGCACCACAGACACTATAAAGCTGAGGGCTACCAAAAGGAATGTCTACAGTGATTGACATCAGCACATTGTGTGACATCAGCCAATTGGATGTATAGTGGGTGGGACAGGCCTCATAATGGAAATTTCTCTTTCACTGTCTGTCTCTCTCTTCCCCACATATCTGTTTGTGTATGTTTGACATATTATAGTATGTTGGCCTTGGATATGTATGAGTGTTCCTATCCAATGTGTGTGCAAAGCATGAATGGTGTACAATGTGGTGTGTGTGCACAGACATCTGTGAATGACAAATATGTATAGTCCACTGTGTTGTCAGACATGGGATTCATTTCTCTAAGTGTAGTAGCATGCCCAGTATGACCTTCTGTACTGAGTGTGTGAATCCATTACAGATAGGGTTGTACTCCAGCCCAGGGTCTGGTGTTCTACACCTACAACTAGCAACCTGTTTCTGCAGGATATCTGTAGATAGGTTGACAATATGGAGTTTCAATGGGCGACAGATAG
Organism: Protopterus annectens; assembly: GCF_019279795.1. Lineage (NCBI taxonomy): Eukaryota > Metazoa > Chordata > Ceratodontiformes > Protopteridae > Protopterus > Protopterus annectens. The sequence continues at coordinate 997,377,276 of NC_056739.1, forward strand.
TGGGATACTGTAACTATTGCTGTCTGTTCTGCTTGTATTACATGGTTGGTATTAGTAGAGATATTCAGACATATGTACTGTTTTACACTGTTCATAGGTTCATCATTGGTTGGTACTAGGCTATCAGCCCTAGGACCTATACAAGCCTAGCCATAACAATTCCCTGGCTATTTCTTCCTACACTATTTACTTCCAGGACCGCTGTCCAGCAGGGCGACTGACATGATCCCTGGGGTGAATTTCCTTTCTCCCATCCAGTCATCAAGGTTCCTTTTGAAGAGGGCCAAAGAAGTGCTCTGCTTGACATGTATGGGCAGTCTATTCCAGAGTCTGGGGAGTCCCTGGGTCAGGAACCTATCCCTCCAGCATGTTTTGTTTATTGAGATGACAAGGTTTAGATCCCTGGAGCATGTGGCTCTGAGGGATTGGGATTTCTTTAAGTGTAGCATGTCCAACAGCTCTGGGTTTGACATGGCCTTGTATGTTAAGCAGAGATTGCCTCAGAGTAAACAATATGTGACAGAGTATAGCTGGAGTTTTTTAAGGCGGTCAGCATAGGGCATCTGCTTTAGGCCTGTGATTCTTTTAGTGAGGTATTTCTGCGACCTTTCCAGTTGTTGCAGATGTCTTGAGAGGTACATACCAAATGAGGCGTTGTATTCTATAATGGGTCTAATGATGAGTACAGTGGGACAATGACCTCCTTTTTTCTGGATGAAAAGCCCTTAGTGATGAGGTGTGCCACATAGAAGGATTTCCTGACTGTTGTGGCGATGTGGTTATTAAAGGTGAGACCACTGTCTACTTGTGTCCCTAAGTCTCTTATCACACTTTCAGTGTTTAGTGTACTGCCACCTATGTGGTAATTCATGGGTACATGTTTTTTACCAAAGGGGATAACTATATATTTCTTGGCATTGAGTTTGATCCCATGGCTCTGGCACCAAGCATCTGTTTCTGTAAGGCCCTTTTGTAGACTATTTACCTCATTTGGGGATTCAATAATGGCTCCCAGTTTGCAGTCATCTGTGAACTTTGTTAGCCAGAGTCCCTTAGTGTTGGCCTGTACTTCAGAGAAGTAGATGCCAAACAAGAGAGGTCCCAGGACTGAACCCTGAGGTACTCCACTTATCACTTGTCTGGAGCTGGATTTGGAGTCAGCTACTTTTACAGTGTGGGTTCCATCAGTAAGCCAGTTGGCAACCCATCGAGTGCCATAGGGATTAATGCCCAGCTTAGAAAGTTTATCTATGATTCCAGAGTGGGGGATGGTGTCAAAGGCCTTGGCAAGGTCCAAATAGGCTGTGTGGACTGCCTTACCCTCATCCACAGCTCTGGAGACTTGATTCAAAGAAGTCAGTCAGGTTCAGGAGACAAGATCGGCCCTTCATGAACCCAAACTGGGTGGGGTTCAGTGTTTTCAGGTTGCCACTGTCTTTGTTTATAAGTTCCATGATAATACGTCCCATGGCCTTGCAGATCAGGCTTGTCAGACTGATGGAGCGGTAGTTCCCGGGATCCAAGGTAGATCCCCCCTTGTGGAGTGGGATAACTGTAGCTGTGCACCACTCAGTGGGCATGAAGCCTGAGGTGAGGGTATGATTAAACATGACAGTTAGGTGAGGTGCCATTTCATTTTGTAGTTCATGTAGTACACAGCCCGGGATGTTATCTCATCCCATGGATGCTGTATTCTTAGCTTTGGAGAGTGCGTTATTTACCTGTGTGGCTGTTATCACCGGAATTTGGCAATCTTCTGACATTGAGATGGGCCATTTAGGGGGTGAGAGGGGGGTGAAACTGGCACTGAATCGATCTGCCAGGATATTGGTAATATCCTTGGGATCAGTATATTTAATGCCATTCTGTTGTAGCTCGGAGCAGATCTGAGCATTGTCATTTAGAATCTTGACATAGTTATAGAATGCGTTGTGGTTGTCTTTGGAATCTTTGGCAATTTTATTTTCATAACTAGCTTTGGAGGGTTTTATGAGGGATCTCAGCTTCTTACTAAGGCTGGTAAGGGAGTTTTTTGCATCCTGGGATTTTCCTCTTTTCTGCAACAGTTTCTTCATTTTGGTGTAAAGTTTGTTTATGGCAGAGGACCACCAGATTGGCTTCCTTTTTTTAGAGGCAAGCATCTTGGTTCTATTTGGGATGGCACAATTCATACATGAGTGGATGTGCTCATACAGTGCCTTAGTGTAGGACGCAGCAGTCGAACTTTCAGTTTCCGTCTGTGTGGATGTCATGAAGTTTGTAACTTCTGACTTGAGTAACATGAAGTTGGCTTTGGAGAAGTTTTTTAAGGAGGTTTCCTTACTGGAGGGTGGGGATGGGATGTGGATGTTAAGGGTGATTAGCTTATGGTCTGACCTGACCAACGAGAGGGTGACCATAGGTGTGGAGCATCAATTTCCCATGTTGGTAATGACCAGGTCTAGGATATTGGAGCCCTTGGTGGGACTATGGATTAGTTGATCCAGGGCATTGGAATTTATGAATTCCAAGAACCATTGGGCAAAGGTGTTGGTACACGAGTAGTTTTCCCATTTAATGGCAGGGTAGTTGAAATCACCCAATATTAGGATGTTTGGTTGCATATTAATATTTTCCAGTATGTTTAGAAAGGTGTAGTGAGAATCTTGAGGCATGGTGGGGGATCTGTAGCAAGCTACAATTTGAACTGCAGTCTTACCTAGTGTTAGTTGCACCTAGAGAATTTCAGACGCATTGTGTTGGGCAACTAACCTGGTGGTGTGAATATCCTTGGTGAATATGTACACTCCTCCACCTTTAATGTTTCGATCCTGGTTTGGTGGCCAAAAAGTGTGGTAAGAGTTGTAGCCTGGTATTGCAGGGGTGCTCTCTGGAGCCTTGAACCAGGTCTCAGTTACTGCACAGATATTGATGTTCTCTATTTTTAGGAGTGCCTCGAGAGAGTGCATTTTGAGGTTTAGACTTCTAGAATTGAGTAGAATTACCATCAGATTTTGCATGCCTGTACCTGTTATGGTGGTGGTTTTGTCTTTTGAACTTTGCCTAAAAAGGCACTACAGGGGTGGTAAGAGCCTTTGCCAGTAACCTGAATCCCAGGGATGACAGGTGCAGACTATCTCTGGCAAAGCTTCGTGGTCTGTCGATCATGTCATCCCAGGCAGACAGATACTGGATCCCCTTTGAATGACACCAGAAGCTTAGCCAATTGTTGAAGTCAATCATTTGGTCCTTATATTGTGGTATCATTCTGGGCGAAGGCAGGATGATACTCATGGCTAGGGTCATACCTGCTTGGGCCACATGATCTGAGAGCTCTTCCATGTCTCTTTTCATGTAGTCCAGGGATGTATTATGTCATCAACTACTGACAGATATACTTATTTGCTCACAGTTATTTCCTGGGAAATACAAGATGAATGAAGCTGTGTCCAGTATTGTGGTCCACAGCCTACATATTCTTGCACACTCATGACATTCTGGAGGGGTAGCTGCAGACACTTGCTGATGGGTCTGTGTAAATGGTCCAGCACCTTGGTACTATGGTGGCTAAGCATCCCCTTCTTGTACATGTATCGACATAACACAATGGCTATATCCTGCTGTGGCCATACCTCTCAGCTGTACAGATTCACCCAGGTTACCCAGAGGCAGGGCTCATATATCTGGTCAGTTCCCCTTCACATTGTGGTTTACAAGCAGGGTTTTAGCCACCCATTACTGGGTTTGCAGGCAGGGGTAGTATGGCACACATCAGAGTTTCAGACTTCACACACTCCATGACGTCCATGCTTCTACACCCCCCACTCTTATTATATCCTCTTCCTAACATTATGCGAGTGATACCTGAGAAGTATCCCTATTGTTGGCTCTTCATCCCAGCAGTATTTAGGGGTTGGTCCACAGTTCATGCAGTAGGAGATGGTGGGCATGCTACTGGGATTTGTGAACATGGCCTTGCATTTGTGTTCTGTTGACTGTGTTATGTTGTTAGTTGGGACCTCATGAGATACCCTACATTTTTACTACGGGTAAGGCACATGCCTTTGATGGAGGACTGCAGGCCATTTGGTAGTGATGCAGGCCATCTGTAGCAGGCCAGTGCATTCTGTCATGCCTAAATTCCCAGGCTGTGAGCCAGTGGATTCTCCTGGGGTGACAGGGTAAGTGTGCGAGGTGTTAATGGCAATAGTTCCTGTCCATATTAATCCATAGGTCTGGATGCAGGCAGGGTGCTGCTTACAGCTAGGGACACACCTGCATGGGACACCACTTCAGCATGCTGCATTCTGTGGTTATTCCCATACAGAAGTGGGATCATATTGTACTCATTACCAACAGCAAGGATATGACCTGTGATAAACCTGTGGCTGATGGTGGGGTGAGCTGAGTGCATGTGTGATATGGAAGCTACTTGCAGCTCATTCACAGATATACATGGGACATTCCCCTTATGCTGTCTTGCGCAGGGACATAGGCAGTGTCTCATTACTTCATAACTGTCCATTTTGTGGTCTGCCAGTGATTGGCCAGACTACATCAGTATTACACAGACAACTAATGTGCTGCTAACCTATATGTACAATTCCAAAGGTGTATGCAGTTGACAGTTACATTATGTACTCTGTCTAGGATAGTTCCACCTGTGTACTGTGTGTATGTCTGAGCCCACATTCATGGCATGTCCATCTTTCAGACGGTGACAGATATTGACATCTGGACAGTGAGTATGGATGACTGCTGACATGGGTATTGGTGAGAAGCATTGTGGTTGGCACTGCAGTTGTCGGAACATGGCCCTGTCAACCACAGTACTGCCCATAGACCACCAAGACACAACCCTCCATGCCTACATGCTGACCAATTCCAGATAATAGTGATCGCACAACAACCTAACACATGGACCCCTGCATATTGTACACATGCAACAATCTATCCTGTAGATTGGGCTAGCTCAGGTAATCTGTGCTCCACTGTTATTACACCTCACACTTACATGTTACTGCATTTCTACATATTATTGTGGGGGGGCACATCTGATGACTTTAAACATTTGCTGTGACTGTACTGGTATGTCAGGTACTCTGTTGGCTTCCATTTCATTTTGTATTCTGACCTATCATGCTGACTGGAGGCATATCAGTAGAGTACAGATCTTAGGTTTTATTGACCTACATTTCAGTTTACTTCTTACCCTTCAGAACTAACATACAACTGCCAGACCTGTTATAGTCTGTCTGTGTAGGTATGGAGGGGAGCTGTTAACCATTGCCATCAATTGGAGGCCTTAGCACAGCCTTTCTTTATGGACATCTACACCTGTCTTGCTGGCTGAGGCTAGTGGTGGGTATGTGAGCCTCATTGACATGCATGTGTGTGTCCTATGGACACACATTTGGGCCACCACATGTACTGCAGTGGGATTTGTCACCTTGTCTACTACTGCCTAGTATGTTGACACCAGTATTTGTTATGGATTTCATGCTGCCAATATAGATGTCCAGTATCTGCTGCCATCCAGTTTAGCCACCCGATTCCCTTGCATGCTCACATCCATACCATAAATACAACTATCAGAACATACAACTCCATTCAGCAATTGATAGGATGATTGACTTTCCTTTTTTTCTGTGCCAGTATTGAGGACGGTGCTGGTGGGCTGACTATGTTGAATGCACATACTACACTCCCTGTACATGGTAAAGCACAGGTAGTGTCATGTTTGGCATCTCTTTTACTGTATGTGTGAGTCAGAGAGCGTTGTCATTCCCTGGGTCCCTACTGTGTCAGTGTATGTGCTATGCACTGCCTCTATGCCATGGCCCGGGCATACTGGGCACATCTCCTTCTGCTTACATGGGCAGGCTCAGGTAGTTCCTCCTCTGAGTCCCTCTGTGCCTATGATGGCCTTAGCAATGGTGGGGGGCTGTGTGGCCTTGTCCTGTGCTGTTCCTGCTGCAGCTGTTTCTGCAGGATCATATTGTGTAGCATAGCACATACTATGAACATTTGTGTACATGTTGCTGATGAGTACTGCAAGTCTCCACCGGATATGTCCAGGCAGCGGAACCGTGACTTGAGCATCCCAAACACACACTCTCTTATGATTCTGGTTTGTTCATGTGACTCATTATGGAGTTCTTGTTCAGGTGTGCATGCATTTCTGATGGGTGTCATCAGCCATGGCTCCAATGCGTAGCCAGCATCCCCCACTAGGTGGCCATATGGGATGTTCCCACTGGCAAATGACTGGTACAGCTGTGTCATATGCCAGATGTGGGAGTCGTGATAGCTTCCAGGGCTGCCAGCACACACATTCAAGATAATGCCCTGGGCATCACACACAACCTGGCAGTGGATGGAGGGGAAGCCCTTGTGGTTTATGTAAACCCTACCCCACTCACCGGGTGTTGCTTTGATGTGTATGTGCATGCAGTCTATAGCACCCACTACCTCAGGGTATTCTGCCATTTGGTGGAAGAGACGCATATTGCTGGTCAACGCTTCACGAGTGTTGAGGAAATATATATGCTCACTGGCATATGCTGACATGGCATCCAGGAACTGGTGAAGTACCCTGGATGCTGATGCCTGTGAGATCCCCATGATATCCCCAGTTGCCCTTTGGAAGGTACCTGTGGCTAGTATTATTAAGCCTACACATACCTTGGTATCCAATGGGATGGGTTCCCCTCTGTTGGTTCTGTGTGTGAGGTATGGCCAGCACAGCTCAACAATTTGCTGTAGAATGTCCCTGTCTACCCTATAGCACTCCACTATCTCCAGCTCATGTAGCCCCTAGTAGGTTCCTCAATGTGGGTTGGTCGCCAGCATTCACATCTTCACCACCCACAGCCTCTTGCACATATTGATGTATGAGAGAGACAGCAGCCCCTGACATTTTGTTAGTTTTGTCATTTAAAATTTCCCCATCTGTGTACATCATTGGTGTAGAGTTTGTGGGAAAAAAACAGACTGGAAGGTGTTTGCATAATTTATAGTAGTGTGCTAGGCTGTTTCATGTGTAATTGGCTGATTCTGATACATTTCACCTGGCAGCTATGCTAGTTCTCCTTGATTGCCTTCCTACTGCTGTTTTCCCTTCCCATTGCCTTCCTGTTTAAGCCCCAAGGTGCGGCACACATACCCAGTGCTCAGATGTTAATAGAGCTGTTATTTCCTGTTTTTTTTTTGTTTAAAACCCAGTGCGCAGCGCGCACAACCATTTAGGCAATGTAAACACTGCTAGGCAGCTACTATTCCCTGGTATTGTTGTCTTATGCATGCCATTGACTATTATGGCAAAATGATGATTTGGGTTTAAAAGCTTATTTCCAACTTTTTTTCTTATTTTCGGGGCTATCTTGTTTGCGCACCGCTGCCCTATGCTTAAACAGCTGAGATCGGCCAAAAAAAAAAAACTTGTTTTTTATAAAATTGCAACTATTTTTCATGCCAATGGCCATATATTTGGCCATTGGCATGCCTACTACATTGAATATATGCTTTCTTTCGAGCTGTCATGCCTCCATTTTGTAATTTGCAGAAATGTATTCGGTTAGTAACCGAATACACTTCTGCAGGTTACACTATTCCTGCACAGATGCCTGCCTGCTTCCTGGATCACTAATTCACCTCATTTGCATGGTTTTCACCGGCAAATAAGGTAATTAGCATACAGCAGTGGTGTCTGTGCAGGAATAGTGTAGGAGTGCTCGTGCACGTCCCGGGAACTTGTTCCTCGATCACTAGTCGGCCATATTGCGTGCAGCAGCTCTTGCACTATTCCTGTACTCCGTGCAGAGCTTGCTGAGTCTGGGGGATAGACTTTGTAAGCCTTCATCAGTGTCAAGAAAATCACCAAATTCATGGCAGAGTCTTTTTTTTTCTTAAAGATATTGCATAGCATGGCTACATAATATTAAGAGTGTAGGACAATGAAGGATAAATTAGAAACAGGCTTTCTGACTTGTGTTTCAATGCTAGATTAATAGAATAATTAACACTGCAGGGAATATGCATAATCACATTCTACTAATCGTATAAGAAAGCGGGTTTTTGGTATGTAGGGCTTGCAGCTTGCATGACAGGTGGGGAAATGAAAGAATAGATAGGTTAGTCATATTTTTTTGTTAAAATTTGTCAAGGAGCCATCAGTGGTATACTTGCCACATGAAGGGTAACTGTATCATTAAAATGGCTTAGCCTGATATTTTGTGAGGTAATAGTTAAAGAAAACTTGTTCTGAGCAGAACGACTACAGTCTTTATTATCAGAATGCGCAGTTGATTAAAGTAGGAGGTATGACAATTAGCTGATTTAATTTCACTTATAACTGAAGCACACACTTATTTTTTATTTTACCTATTTGTTGACCAGGTAGGTACACTGGACATATTGTTCCTTTTCAGGAGAAACCTGGGAGTACTGTCAGTGTCAATGGCATGCTCAGAGTTGCACTACTAGTAGGGAAATAAAGGCAGAAGTAATCAAACCCTGGGCCCAGTGCATAATTTACCTGCCAGGTATTTATGGAGCAACAAGCTGTGGTAAGGGATGCACAAAAGACATTTTGTCAGAAAACAGAGCAAAAGGAACAACTAGGGCAAAGCTTACTGGTGACATCTTGACTCTTAAGTGAAAAGAGACAAGACATTACTAAATGCAAATAGAAACAAGGGGGATGAACTGCAACCTGCATGTATTCAAGGAAAAAGTGATCACATTTTTCGGCTGGAATTTGACTATAATTATTCCATGCAGGTTTGGAGTAGAGGTATATGAAGTGGTTAGTTAGGAGACTGACAAGAACTCTTAAATGTTAATGAAACAGACAACATTAGAAGAACATGAGGAAAAACAATGTTTGCCTAAAGGTAGACATATATAACATGCTAAATGCTGTTAGTAAGATGCAACAAATGGCAAGAGATTACAAATCTACATGAGCAGGGATTTACAGACAAGTTGATAGAACTGTTTTACTATACAGCTGCTTTAGCAGGAATGTACAAAGAATTATAAAAATCAAAATATTGTAAAAATTGTTAAAGGGGGCAGGGGGTGTGAAAGAGAGTATGGAAAAGTGATCTGTAAAAAATGATATACATAAGAAGTGATTGGCAGCCATGTTGCACACTGTTTCTGTTGTCATCCAGAGGTAAAATGACTAGGATATATCAAGCACTGTAAAAAAAAAAAAAAAATGGAAAGATGAAACAGGGCTGCCAGTGGCTCATCTTAACAGAGGAATGAAATAGTATTTAATTAATGCTGCTATGCATGGAATGACAGAATGGTACTTGGACATTTATGTACTACTGATTTGTAGTCAAATATATATGTGTGTGTGTGTGTATATATATATATATATATATATATATATATATATATATATATATATATATAGATGCACTTCACATTCTCGAAATACTGAAATCTCGTATCGAAAGACCAGTTATGCGAAAGTCCACATAACTGAATCTGGAAATGTTTAATCAGAGGTTGTAGTGGTGTGCTGTGTTAATGGATAGCTGGAGATTCAGGTAATTGTTTATATGTTAAGGGTTTGGGGTAGGTATTTTAGTGTATGTTAGTGTGTTGGGAAGTTGTAGGTGTAGGTTATGGTATGTAGGTAAGAGTGTGAGTGTGTAAGTGTTGAGAATAGTGGTGTTTGTACGTATGTGATGTCTGTTTGTGAGAGGGGAATGTAGAGTGTGTAGTGGTGGGTTTAGTGTCTTTGTCTTTTTAGTGCGATCTTGGAGTTAGTCTACATAAGTAGTGGGGGGGGCAGCCCCCTGCTTATATGTAGGGAGGTTTGTGTATTTGTGTTGATGTGTTTGTGTGTGTTTTGTTTGTTTGTTGTAGTGTGGGGAGGAAGGTGTATGTGTATTTGTTTATGTGGTGGAGGGTGTATTTAAAAGTCACGATTTTGAATTTCGCGCTTTTGGGATTTCGGTATTTTGAATTTTCGGCTTTATAGTCTCAAGATACTGAAATTCAAGATTTCAGTATTTCGAGATTATAAAGTGAATCCATATATATATATATATATATATATATATATATATATATATATATATATATATATATATATATTTTTTTTTTTTTTTTGAGTATTGCCCTCTGTTTAGCCTGCTCCTCCATTACAGTAGTAATGCAGAGTTAACCTTTTAAGTGTGCAACATTTTCAGCCTTGCTGGGACCTCCAGTTAAACCTGCCTAAGCCTCTGCAGTGAGAATGGGTGTAGTGTTTGGTAAGTACTGTAGAAATATAAATGTATAAGAAGCTCTGGAAATAAGAGTTATATGATTCATGAATACAGTTTTACAAAGCAACATTCCTGTACAAGTTTTAAACTGAACATCTTATTTGTGATCTCAGCTGTTCTCACTGTGTGATCATCGAAAAAGTGAACCTTTTGTATAATTACATCTTCTAGTGAAGCCAACGTACGTCAGATGTTTTGCTGTCATTTATAAAACAGCTGCAATGATCAAACTTGATTATACGAAGATGTCACACAGCACATCATATGCATGATAATAATATGAAAAAATCAGCATAAAAAGTGATACATTATGGATAGTAAAGTAATGGTTTACAGTATATAGTACTGGGATATGTCAGTAAGGGCAAATAGGTCAAAACTAAATGCATTAGAAAAAGTTTCAGACAATGATGGAGGTGAAGGAAACTATTTTACATTACAGTAAAATAAATCATACCTTATTCTGGTGTGTGGCAATTTCTTTTTCAGAACAGAAGACTGAATTTTCCCCAAGTCATTTGTAATATCTGTGAGATAAAGTAATAAGAATCTGTGACCTGTATTATCTCCTGTTTGTTTATAAATTCTTTGCATATGATGTCATCTAAGTGCATGATTTCATCAGTATTTAACAATGATGTAGACCTTTGCAGACTCTCTGTCATGCGAGTAGGATCAAGGAGTGATTTTTCACTTGGTATTTTCTGTTATTAAATGGCAATTACAATTATCGGTACTTATCTTCAAGATGACACACTCTGAGTTCTTTCCAGCAGTCTTCTATCTCAAGTGAGCACTGATCAGCAAGGCAGTGGATTTTAGTTGTTCATTTCTAGTTGTTAATGAGAATGATTTAGCCTCTGTCATTTAGCACAAGTGTCTTTTCATTAATGCACTTAACAATGTTCTTAATCTAGCAGAACAATGTGACAGGAAATTTTCATTACACTCTGGCAGCTTTCTAGGAATTTGGAATGACTTAGCTCTGCTAAGAAAACGCTGGGTTCATTTTCCTGAACATTTCTCAGGAAGCCTCTTATATTGTGGTGTGAAAAAGTTGCCATGTTTTGTGTATGGAAATCCTGTTCATTAAAACGTTATTCTCAACTTGGAAATAATGAATAAGTTGCAGTAGAACTAGTAACATTTCAGTATAAACTTTTTTTGGCACAATTATCCTTCAAAACAAAAATTCCACAGATGCTCTTCATTACTTAAATGCTGAGTTCTCCTGCAGAATCACTACCAGGGATAACATAAATTATCTTTAAATCTTATAATGTATATATATATACACACCAAAATGATTTAGCATTCCCTTTCTAATTACTACGACTGAAGACACAGGAAGACACAGGAAGTCACTGACATTTATATCTTTGCAAAGCTAGATATTTTCCAAACATTCCAGTAAAAGCTGCTCCTGCAATTAGGAAATAGAGCCTTTGAAATCATTTCACCGCTGTTGTTGGGTTATTAATTTAAGCGATAAATCAGAGGGTGCAGTAACTTATTCAAGGATTTCTCTTTCATGGCCCATGATTCAAAAGAAACTTTATTGTCATGTGGAAACACAACTACTACCTAAACAAAATTTTTAAGTGTCAGTTCTTTTACAGGAGAAAACAAACACAAAAAGATAGACATGATAGGTATTAAAGAATAAACAATAACTATAGTACAAAAGTAAATATCTAGGTAGCTGACACACATGCTTGTACATTATTTACATTGGACAACACTGGCTATTAGATGATTAACAAATGAAAAGAAAAGTACACTAATACACAGAGGTGAGATTGGGTGATATTGCACATAAGGAAGTGATTGGAATTGCACTTTTATGAGAACATCATTTTGAACTACCATTGTTTCAGTCAAATGGGACCTTTGTAGCATCTAATTTGAAGGGTGGTATTTTAGATCTGGCTGTCATTAGGCTATACTGTCATTGCTGGTTCATGAAACCAAGTGACAGGCAAGAAGTTAAAATACACAGCCTTCTCACATCCTGTCATCAAAGGCAAGTTTTGAAAGTATCAAAACATTCACGTTACTATTAAATATTTAATACAGTCACACTATAAATGCCTAGGTAGAGGGTGCAGTCTACACTGTCATGTGCATAGTGTTAAATATGCATAACACTAGCCTCTGTGAGTATCAGACATATGTCAATGTCTGAATTTCTGTTAACCTGAGTTCTGGCTTTAGAATCTTTTATAAAGGATTTAACTTAAGTATATATTTCACTTAGTAACAGATTATGACTTAACGTAGGCAACCACTGACTGCTCTGGTGGCATTGAGGGATTAAGCTCTAACTATGGCCCAGCCTACTCAGGTTTGATTAGCAGCACAAGTTACTGATGAGGTGGCAGGGAGGGGATGAGTGTGCCTATCCTGGGTGTGAGAGTGCTCATTGATATACTCCCTAAGGGGAGACATGGCCCAAAGAAGAGAGCTGCCTTTGGATATAGCCAACAAGTGTGGAAAACAGGAAAAAGGAGTGGATAGGGCATAAAAAAAAAAAAAAAAAAAAAAAAAAAAAAGAAGGAAGCACAAATGAGCTGAGCCACGTGAATGCCCTTAGGATCCATAACCATCTCCAGCAATACTTCAGTAAGTTCAGGGTGCAGGAACATGGCTAGTAGACCTAGCGAGGACATGACACACTAGGAGCTGGGATGGTAAATATGAGGTCTGAGGGGATCCCCAAAAAAGTAGATGACCACTGATACATGTCAGCGGCACAACAGGAAAGACATTCACCTTTGGTGCTGAAGGTTGTGGGTTCTCTTTTCACATCAGGTAGATGGATTACTGACATTGCAGTGCAGTATATGGGGTAGGCGCTGCATTCCTGACTGAATCATCCTTTGGATGAGATGTTAAAACCAAAGCCCCATCTGCCTGAGTTGGTGGTAACTCATGTGAATGTTAAAGATCCTGTGGTATCTGTCAAAAAGAGTAGAAGTTCTCTAATGTCTTGACCAAATTTCCCCTAGTAGTATAAATACCATCTCAGGTCTCCCCTGAAAGGAAGCTACTAGGATAGTGGGATTAACCTGGTCAACAATGGATGAATAAATAGAATAAAACATCCAACTAATATAAAAAAGCAAGGCAGGCACCAAAACACAACACATTTAATAAAAGTAAGCACTTTTGTACACTAGTATCAGTGAACTTCATCAGACAAATCAATTACAACAATTAACACACTTAAATACATCCAGTAATGATGACATCACAAAAAGGCAGTCTAATTAAAGACTTAACCCTAAACATGACATGACAGGTTAAATAAGAAATTATTATTACAATAGTAACAAATAAATAAATACATTCTCATCAGAAACCCTCAAACAAAATAATGTTAAACAAATATTCAACATTTTAAAGTGGCCCACTATCTTTCTAAAGATTTTAATTTTAAGACATTTAATGCAGCAACTGTCATTTAAACCAGGGTGGGCATGTGCATTGAGTCTCAACTGCCAAATAATTCTTTCTCTTCTAGTTTCAAAGACCATGAAAATGCTCATCGTTTGGGAACTTTAGAGATAATTAACACATCTGCTAATGTTCATATCTTAACTAATTTGGATGTAGACTTTAAGATTTATAACTTTTCTCACTATCATGTTCCATCTGAACAAACTTTATTGTTGGCTAAGGACTTAACTTTCATCCCTTCTACATGTGCTGACCTGGCCAGGACAATACTGGATTTAAAAATCTTCACTCATAAGTTGAATCTTTCTGTGTTAGGTAATCATGGCACATTAACTAGTGACTTCAGGGTCAGTAGCATATTTAATCCCCCCTTGAACCCAACGTTATTGCTATTTGAAAAGATTTATGAGATGGACATCAGGTCTGCACTCAGCAAACCTAAAGGGCTAGACTGTGTAAAGAACTTGACTTATGTTGAAAAACAAGCCCTTTATGAACTTAAGAGGCACAACGTGAGGGTAATTAAACCAGACAAAGGTGGGAGACATATTTATGGATACAATTGATTATATTAATAGAATGAAAGTTATTCTGGAAAGTGAGGCTTATGAAAGAGTCCCTAAGAATGTTGTTAATGGTGTATACCAACGTATTAGAAGTTTGATAAAATGATCTGTTCATTGACGCTGGTATTGATATTAACACATTTAACTTTTTGAATATCACAGCCCCTGTTACACCAGTTGTTTGGTCTGCCCAAAATTCATAAAGACCTTGTCAATCCCCCTATGTGACCTATCATAGATGGCAGAAAGTCTATTATTTATGGTTGTGCCAAGGTTGTTGATAGTAAGCTTAAAAATATCTCGAGCATGAAAAGCAGATCTGCTGCGATTCATTGGATTTTTTATCAGCTATTAATGCTTTTGATTTTTATGTCAAATTAAATTTTCTAACCATTGATGTCAGAGATCTGTACACTGTTATACCTCAGGATGTGTGCATTAATTGGATCAAGAGTTTCTAGTAGATAAGAACGTTGATGGTGAAGAAATTAATCTGATCGAATATATTTTGGATATTGTTCTGTCTAATAATTACATCTTATTTGACAATGAATTCTATTTACAAAACATTGGAGTGGAGTTGGTCTCTCATTCTGGTGGGAGCTTTGCCAATTGTGTTATTACTTTCTGGGAGAAAACTTTTCTGTTCAATAACAGTACATTTAAAAACAGGGTGCAGTGGTATACTCGGTACCTGGATGATATTTTTATCATTTGGAAAGGGGACGGGGATACAGTGGTTAATTTCATTAATAATATTACTACATTTACCACATTTCTGCACTTTACATTTGAATTTAAAACTGATTATATTTCTTTCTTGGAGGTCGAGCTTTCAAAGGACAAAATACATGGGAGATATGTACCTAAAATCTATAGAAAACCAACATATTCTAATGCGTTTTTGCATTTTGAAAGCTCCCACCCTTTTCATCAGAAAAAAAGCCATAGTTAAAGGGCAACTGGTGAGGGGTGCCAAAATGACTACCCTTGATGAGGAATATGAAATAGAATGTAACCGTCTTAAAAATATGTTCCTTAGAAGATTATTCACTTTATTTAGTGGACCAATTAATTGAAGAAGTAAGTAATAAAAGGAGACTAGGGACTTTTAAATCTCTTTTGGCTAAGCGGACAGCTTTTGAAGTTGCCCCACTACTGAATAGAAGCATTGACAGTATGAATATAAGTGACAATGTAAATATCTCTGGGGGTACTGAATTTAACATAGGTTTTACTACAACATGTTCTTTGGACTCAGATACCTTAAGGGGGATACTTTTTAAAATTTGAGCCTTAATAAAAGATGATGCTAGCATAAGAACTAAATTTGATGATAAACCTAAAGTGATCTTTAGGAAAGGACTTAACTTAAAAGGGCTCCTTGAGCAAGACAAAAAATCCATTACCACTAATTCGGGTATGTTTAAATGTGGAATGTGTCATTTTTGTAAATACATTGGGTAACAAAGGATTTTGAGGTCCATAATCATTATTATAAAATCATGGGGAAATTTAATTGTGAAATGAAGGGTGTAGTTTATCTGGCGAAATGTCAGTCTTGCTCGAGTTTTTACGTTGGAAAGACTGAAGGACACCTGAGGCAGCACATTTATGAACATGTTTATAATATTGGTAAGCATAATATGAACAGTGCCTTGGCCAGACACATTATAGCACAACCTAAGCATTCCTTTTTATCTTTGATTTTGGAGCAAGTTTGTGAAAATATAAGGGGTGGACCATGGTCTTTGAAACTAGAAGAGAAAGAATTATTTTGGCAGTTGAGACTCAATGCACATGCCCACCCTGGTTTAAACGACTCTTGCTGCATTAAATGTCTTTTAAAATTAAAATCTTTAGAAAGATAGTGGGCCACTTTGAAATGTTGAATATTTGTTTTAAATTATTTTGTTTGAGGGTTGCTGATGAGAATTTATTTATTTATGTGTTACTATTGTAATAATAATTTCTTATTTAACCTGTCATGTCATGTTAACTTTTGTTGTAATTGATTTGTCTGATGAAGTTCACTGATACTAGTGTACGAAAGTGTTTACTTTCATTAAATTTGTTGTGTTTTGGTGCCTGCCTTATCTTTTTATATTAGTTGGTTGTTTTCTTTTGTTTGGTTTTATAGAATAAAACATGTAAAAGCTGTTAGCATACAATGTGACTTTTATATTTCCCTAGAGCAGAATTGATATCTACTTAATGTTTTTTAAGAAATTCAGCAGTTGATTTGTGGCATGTCCTCTGTATTTGTATATACTATTAATATTATTACAGCGATTGTGTAGCACATAGCATTGCTGCCTTCAACATTTGGCTCTCCTGTTTAGCTCTTGGTTTATATACCTTCTGTGCAGTATGTGTGTATGTTCTGCGTCACATCACAAAGGCATACATTTGGTGAATTGGCAATACTCCAGACTTGCCTTCTATGTTTACATGCCACACGTAAGTGTATTTGGGTGCATATTGTGATAGAGTGCTGTACTATCCAGAATTAACTCATTTGTCTCTTGTCCACTAAGTACCAGCATTTGCTCTACCATGATCCTGAAATGATTAAAGCAGGTCTAAGTGAATTAATGAATAAATGATAAATATTGTCTAGCTCAGATTTATCTGTAAAGAAACCATTCATGCCAACAATTCCATGTGGCTTTAAGAGGATGTGAAATTGTTTAGTACTGTTTAACCCACATATTTGGAGTACTACATTCACTTTGATATTCTTAAATCAGTAGTACCAAGAACACTGCTTATAAGGGGCTTGATAACATTCCAGGATGCTATCAGTTATCCCCTGCAGATGCTTTACAGTGTCACTCACCAGTCAGGGTTTGTGTTGTACCTGATGAGTGGAGGACTGTTACAATCATTCTTCAGGAAAAAGGTGAAGTTCCAACTACCCTGGGTAACTATGGACCTATAAGTCTGAACATCCTCATCTGTAAAGCTATGATAAAGGTCATTATGGAATTAATAAATAAGGACATAAGCAGCCTACAAACTCTCAACTTGAGCCGTTTCTGTTTTGGCAAGGTTGCTGAATCACTGGATGAGGGAAAATCTGTACACACATCATAGCTGATAAACTCATCAAATCAAATGTGAATTCACGGAAAATAATATTATGAGTTCTGTTTGTGAGTCAGAGTGGGTGGCTCTACCTCCTCCAAAAGACCAGCCATTAGTGGTGTTTCTCAGGGTTTGGTCCTTGGGCCACTCCTCTTTGGCATTTACTTCTGTAAGACTATTAAGGGCTTAAGGATGAACAAGTTTTCAGATGACTGTAAACCTGAGGCCATCATAAACTCTCCAGTAGATACCAAGATCCTTCAGGAAGGCCTTTTCCATACAAATAGCTGATGTCAAAGCCACAGGCTAAAACTAAAGGCCAAAACAAATGTATAATTTGTGTCCTTTGGTAAACATCACATTCCCTGAAGCATTCACATTGACAACACCCCCCACCCAAAAAAAAAAAAAAAAATGACCCAACAATGAGAAACCTGGAAACCCATGTGGACAATGAGCTGTCTTTTGATCACCACATATCCACTGTTGTAAGGAAATCCTTTTTCATTCTGCAGCTTATTACTAAGGTTATTGTTTCCAGGTCCAGGGAGGCAATTATTCCACCGGATTCAGCAGTCATTAGGCTGATCATTGAATATAATGTCCCGTTTCGCATGTACCTGCCAGACATAGGGTTGCCACCTTTCCAAATGCCCAAAGTGGGACATTTGTGCTACAAACTTCAGATTTTGCAGGGCAAAACATACCCACGGCCAGTACAATGGACAGAACCTCAGTTTTTTGCCTGAATAAAAGTTTATTCTTGTAGCATTTTAGTTCCTTATTCTGTTTCTTATAACATTTAGGTGTTTCAGATACAGAATAACTGTTTTATGCAACTATTACATAAAATATAGAAAATAATTTAGTCCTAAAGTCTCAGGACATTTGCCATTTTTTCACATTTTTTGCAGGACACAACTGCCCAAAGAGGGACTGTCCCTCGCAAAGTGGGACAGGTGGTAACCCTAGCCAGACATCTGACTCATCTTGAGTGACTGCAACATTTTCTCACTAAGAAAATCTAGGGACTAAATCATAAAAGCTACTGTGACTGCCTCAAAGTCCTATTCCCTTCTCAGTGTCCTACAAGATACTAAGTGGAGATCTCTGCCTCACATACACAGCTTGTACTGACCCAGACATTCAGACCTTCTACATATCTATAAGTCCAAAAGTGACATAAACACCCACTCTAGAGATCTTAATATCTATTGCAACTTAAATAGAACATGCTGAAGGGATAGATATGTCTCACAGAGAATGCTACTTCAAAGGAACTGCTTTCTCTGCATGTGAGGTTGTGTGTCTCTTAAGTGCAACCTGGACGTGTGGATGGGAGACTGTAAGTTCATCTCTTGTTTGGCACCCTTGTCCATTATGGACAGGGGAAACATGCAAATACCTTTTCCAGAGTTATGGTTATTCATGCCTCACAGATCAGTAGCACAGTAAGTATTTATTTTTTATTTACTTTTTATTTAAAATTTGTTGACTGGGGAAGTCCAACTTGGATATAACCTATTTTCAGCGGAGGCCTGGGGAGACGCATGCCTTTGGAATGTGGGAGGAAATCGGAATACCTGGAGGAAAACGACACAAATACAGGGACAACATACAGACTCCACACAGAAGGCACCCCAGCCAAGAAAGGAACCAGAAAATCTTTTGCTGTGAGGTGACAACGTTAACCTGTCAAGTACCTGTGAATCTATGAAGCTAACTAAGCTAAAAAAATGAAAAGGAAAAATAACACAAAATGTTAAGGTAATAATAGAGAAGTAATAAAGGAAAGAAAAGAAACAAAGGTTAGCTAGTGAGGTAGGCAAACAAGCGAAAGTAAAGGGAGAATGTAGAAAATTATGTGAAGAACATATGACAAAAAGCATTATAAAAATCTGGACATATTAATTGGGAGTATATAAGGAAAAGTATAATTTTTTAAAGTTAAAAACACACTGAAAAAAAGAAATAAAGTAGAATATCAAATGACTAGGAAAATGTTTGAAAAGGAAATAGAAGAATGAAGTGACAGTATAAGAGAAAGCAAAAAAGAACTGTATAAAGATAAAGTGAAAATAAGGACAAAAATATTTCTTAAAAGGAAAAATGTTTCACATCTTTTTGGAAAACAAATTAAAACAAGGGAGTGGATGCTTGATTAGACAATGACGGTAATATAAAATAAAAAAGGAAGAAATAATGGAGATAGTTGAAATATTTGTAACTAGGGTCTATGAAAAAGAAGAGATAGAAGGAGAGAAGAGTAAAATAAGAAAGGATATTTGAAAATGTTACGGAGCAAATAGAAAAAAGAATATAAAGGAAATTGTTGGATGAGGTAGTAATGGAAGGGAGAGAGGAATCCACACCAAAGTTGAATGGGGTATAACCATTTGAAATGTTGGGATCTGCTAGACTGAGTACTGAAATACAGAGACTGCATGGCCAAAATTGTGGACTTAAACATGCTAAGTCTGTGCAGGCCATTTCCCAGAATATTCCCTTTTCATCAAGGTATGTTGATCTTAGAGTTGGCTTGTATAAGTCCTGAAGTGTAGAGGGCTTACACCCTCCATCAGGGGTGCAAGGGAGCTTGCTCCCCTGCAAAAGAGAGGCTTAATGAGAAAAGCAATGTTTGAGATTCACTCTTCTTCAGGATTTTCAGTTTTTTTTCTTTTGTATGTTAGCATTTGGCAGTTCAAGTGCCAATATTTCAATAGGGAAAAGCTAGATGGACTGGGTTAACATTATTTGAATGGATTTGGTGAAAGTAAAAAAATAGAGTATTTATGAAAATATTGACTAGATATTTGGAAGATGGGGTACTTACGTATTATCACAACCAGATTTTGAGATGTAGTGTACATTCCGCCATTTGTTTAAATTTTAGAAAATATAGTGTATTAGGGAAGGGTTGTCTGTTTAAAAGTATGCTGGGATATTGGTGGGGGATTTTTTAATGTTTTTATGGGTACAATTTTTGGATAGGTGCGTAGTGTGCTGAAGACGTTGAGCATTACGTTGGTACGTATATTTATACGCGATCTTTTGAAGGTGCTTTTCATTTCAGAGCTGTCGTTGGAAGGTGATGGTCGTATAGGAGTTATCGAAGGATTTTGGAGATTTGAAAGCTATTGTTGGAAGGTGTTCATATGGGAGTTATCAAAGGAGTTATCAAAGGATTTGGGGATCGTTCAAGGTGTTTTTCCTTTTGGATGTATCGTTGGAAGATGGTGTTTGTTTTGGAGCTATCGAGGGAGCTTGGAAACTATTGTTGGAACTTCGTTTGTTTGGAAAGGTTTTTTGAATATATCGTTTGGATAATCGGTGTTTTTGGACTTTGGAGCTATCGTTGGAACTTCGTTTGGTTAAAAAGGACTTTTGGATTTATCGTTGGGGCAGTCAATGGTATTTTTTAATTTGGAGTTATCGAAGGACTTTGGGAGCTATTGTTGGAACTTAGTTTGGTTGAAAAGGATTTTTGGAGCTATCGTTGGGACAGTCGAAGGAGCTTTTGGTTTGGGATTTATCGTTGAATGTGTTACACATGTGGAGATTTATTTTTCAGCTGTATTTTCATTTATTCAATTCTTGGATTACTTAAAAAAAAGAAGAAAATGGAGACAAGATGAGTGATTGAGGAAAAGTATTTAATGGTTAAACAGTATTTATTAAATGGTACATATGCAATTTAATATAAGTAAATTCAGAGTACTGCTTTGCTTCTTTCTTCATTGTAATGTATATTCGAATGTCATTAATTTTCATAGCTGTTAGGGCTCTACTGTTTAATATTGTTAATTGTGGATTCTTCAGTTGCTGTTATATTGGTTGTCAGTTTAGATAGTTCAGAAGATGTGGATTGTTCACTGGGTGTTGTTTTGTTTTTTACTGTTGAGAGCTTAGAAGTAGTTGGTTGGTTAATTGCTGTGGTACTTGTTGGTATGGATTTTCTGTTTTTTTGTGGAGGAAAGTTGTTAGCGATGGCTTTTAATAGTTCTTCAAAGCAGTCTTTTGAATTTGATAGTTGTGTTTCACACCACATATATTCAACAAGATAGGAATGTAGATGGTGACGTGCCCCACATTCTTTCTATATGTTGTGTATGCACTCCAGTGTCTGGGTCAACAGAATTGTAGCTGTGATTAACTTTGTCATGGCTGAAGCCAGCTTTTTCTAGATGTTTTGTTTGGTATGCTTTCCAGGAGTCTGAGTATATAATGCTGCCTTCTTTGATGTTTTTTGTATTTGGTCAAACAATGTAGAGACACTTCTATCAGGCACTTTTACTACAAACGTTTCTTTCATTTCCCTACAGATCCCTCCGAAAATCCAGTGTTGAGGTAGGATTCGACCGCTGTTATTTTTCCGCCGAGTAAATAAACTTTCGTCGATTTCCACTATATGCCCTGGCCCTCCGATCATTTTCTTCTCTTGTTTTTCCAACTCCATGGTACATACATCCCTTAAATAATTACTCCAGTCGATAACTGTTTTGTTAGCCATATCCAATTCTTCACGACAGAAATTAATGCTAGTTAACTGGTTACACCAACAGTATATAAAACGAACAGCAGTTATAAAATAAATTCTACTTCCTTCAAAAAAGTTACCTTCCCGAACTCCTATATGCTGGTAGCATGTAGCAGAGTTGCATTTCCAAAATATTTGTTTTCCATAGTATAATTTCATTTCATGTCCTGAACTGCATTCCTTAAAATTGTGTATAATTCCATACTGTAGAAATAACTGAATTGCCTCCTTATCTGTCTTAGGTAAATCCCACTATCGCATTTTTAACAAAACTATGACTACAGAAATGTACTTAGACGGTTAATAACTATATGCCTTTTCAATAATCTGTTGACTAGAGCTTTGACAACTTTTGTATAGCATGAGAAATGGAACACATACAGAGATGCATTACTGACATGCGTAAATAGCGGTAAAAAAGGGTCAAGCTATTTGTAAATGTTCTTTTCAAGTTTAAATAGTACTATAAATTAAACATTTTATAGAAAAGACGTTATTTAGTTTTAATACTGTTAATTCTGTTTTTTTAAGGAAAACACAAGCGAATAGTTTTAGCTTGAAAATCTGGTTGCGATAATACGTAAGTACCGAGGATGGTATAAAAAAAGAAATGTGGTGGAATGGTTGTTTATATTGAAATAGCTGAGATAAAGAATATAAATAACTACTGGCCAATAACACTGGGAAATACAGATTATAAAATATTTATGAAAATAATGCAGAAACAGGTACAGAAAGTATTTGATAAGGTGAACCAAGAGGCACTGTTTAAGATACTATGGGTCTGGATAAAAAAAGAAAATGTAATAAGAATGTATTATAAATGCCTTGGGTGAAAGTTATGGCAAATGGATGATTGAGAAGAGCCAAAAGAATTAACAGAGAGTCAAAATTGGTGTCACTTGAGTGTGTGTCTTTTTATATTAGTAATGAATGCAATTATACAAAGATGTTCTTCTGGAGTGGGAGATGTAGAAAGGAATTGTGGTACTTACATGTTTGTTACAATCAGATGATTTAATGATTGTGGTAAAAAATAAGGCACAGATGAGTGGTGATGTGGTGAGAATTGAAAGATTATTAAAAAAGAGTGGCTTACAGTTAAATAAGCTGATAAGTAAGGGATATGATGAAGTCACAAAAATGAA
The DNA here is from genome assembly GCF_019279795.1 of Protopterus annectens. NCBI lineage: Eukaryota > Metazoa > Chordata > Ceratodontiformes > Protopteridae > Protopterus > Protopterus annectens. Next base: position 997,400,341 of record NC_056739.1, read on the forward strand.
TGGGATATATTACACAAGAAAATAGGTAAGTTTGTTATAGATGAAATTTAGGGAATATAAATGTATGGTCGGACAATGGGGAGATATTATGGAAGAAATTAAAAAGCTATTGTATTGGTGGAAAAGTTTTTATTTATCATTTAAGAAAAAAAAGTTGAATTACCTATTTAGTAGGAATAAAGAATTTCTATGTTTTCAGCCAAGATGCAGAATTAATTGTTAGAATTTGTTTCAGATTCATGTGGGTGTGAAAGTTAAATCCAATAAAAAGGGGTTATGTAATGGAAAAGAAGAAGGACACTTAAATTTAAAGAAACCAAGAGTATATTTGGCATTTATGCATCTTTATTTTCACTAAGAAGAAATGTGAACAATGGTGGAAGTGGGACAGCTTTGGGCCCTGAGGCAAGCTGTGGACTGGGTTTGGAACAACTGCATAAGCACATGAGATCATTAAGATCACATGTTTGCCATTCTAAGCTCTTTAAGGCCTATATGGCCAAGGGTATTATACCTAGAGGGCTTAGGATTAGAACACAGCCCCATGTTAGTGAGGCTGATGAAGAGCTCAGCAGTCAGTGGGGAGCCATTCAGCAGCAATCCACCATGGCCTTTGTTGAGGCCTTGGCCAAGTACCATGATAGAGTGGTTGACCGTGAGATTAGTGAGGTCACAAAACTATGTAATGAGGTACAGAAATGTGAAGGGGAATTCTTCTTTATAAGAAATTTGAATAAGGTGGCCACTGATTTAAGTAATCTTAAAGAACAACTCAAATCTAGGAAACTTAAAAAATTCCAACGAGACCAGTTGGATTATCAGGGTGGCAACCCATTTAGTAGTACCAACAAGCAGGTCAGATTTATGCAAGGCCAATTTAGGACCCCGAAACGGAAAAGGCCTAGATTCATCCTCAAGAAACGTTCAGTTGAAAATGGATCATCGACTGATGATCTATCTTCTTGTACAGGTAGTGACATGCATCATACATCAGATTCACCGACCCCCAAAAGGACACAGGTCTCAGTCCCTTTAGGCCAAGATACAAACGAGGAGGTAAGAAACATTGCAAAAATCAACAATATACAAGGTCTCCTGAAACTAGCAAAACAGAAGTAAATGGAAATGTTAATGTTCTGAATATTTCAGATTTCAGTTTTTCAACAACTCATATGTCCATTTTGAATAAAGGATTGACTTTTATTCCTGGTTTTATGGTCACTGAAGATATTTTGGCACAGGATGTAATGTTTTGTAGAATACTTAATCTTAAGTTGCAGTCTGGTGACTCAGATGACAACAGTGACAATGATACGTTTGTGTATCATAAATCTAGATATCTTCCCCCTATGCATCCTATAGTGCATCAGTTTTAGAGCAGTGTCCTCAAAGATCTACACTATCTAAGCGCTGATATTTTTTTCAAACCTAATAATCTGTCTAGGACTGAAAAAGATGCTCTTATGGAATTACAGAACAATAAGGAGATTATCATCATATCTGCTGATAAAGGTGGGGCAGTGGTAGTAATGAATTGGTCACAATATGACATGGAGGCCAAAAGACAACTTCAAGATAGACATTATTACTCAGAAATGCCTATTAACCCCAACTTTAGATTCAAGAAGCAGATAGATGATTTTCTGCTATTAGCTAGGGAGGAAGGTATTATTACTGATAGGGTTATGCAGCAGCATATGATTCATGATTCTGCTAATCAATACATTTATTTCTTACCAAAAATACATAAAGATCCTGTTCATCCACCTGGTAGACCAGTTGTGTCAGGAAAAGGATATATTACTGAACCTTTGTCAATTTTTCTTGCAAAATATTTAAAACCTTTGCTATGTTGGGTACGTTCTCATTTACAAGACACCACAGAGTTCCTTAAAATCATTTCAGAAACTCAGTTGGAATCCAAATGGCTTATGTGCACACTCAATGTTAGAGCTTTGTATACTAACATCCCTCATTGGGCTGGGCTGGAAGCCATTGGGTATTGTCTGCATGTGGCTGATTTATACCAGCCTGGCTTTAATACCTTCCTCATAGGCCTAACGGAACATGTCCTAACCAATAATGTCTTTTTTTACCAGGATACATGTTATTAGCAAACTAAGGGCACAGACATGGGGGCATCCTTTGCCCCCATTTATGCTGATTTATTTATGGCCTTTATTAAGGAACAAATTATCTATGACAACAGCCATAACCTGTTCCTGGATGAAATTGACATTTGGAGACGCTATTCGGATGATTGCTGGATGGTGTGGAGGACTGATGTGGATTACTTGATGGAGTTTATATCTTATTTGAATGAGAACAAATGGGGCCTGCATTTTACAGTCAGTTATCATGCAGATACTATTACTTTTCTTGATGTTCAAATCAATAGACTATCAGACAACACCTTAAGTACACAGGTTTTCAGAAAATATCCACAGTTTAATACTGTCCTCCATGCATCCAGCTTTCATCCTCCTCATATAGCCAAAAATATTCCTAAATCCCAATATATTAGAATAAGGTGGATTTGTTTTCATGAATCTACTTTTCAAGAATATAGACAGGATTTGACATACAGATTTAAATCTAGGGGATATCATATGGGACATGTTCTGCAGGCCAGCAATTGGGCAAACATACTGAAAAAGGATGAGTTATTGACATACAAAACACGTGAAAAACGGAACCCACCACCTATCAGATTTGTTACCACATATGCAAGGAATTCTGATGCACTTATTAATAGTATACACAGACACTGGAATATACTGCAGTATGATCAGGATTTATCTAATATGTTACCAGATAGGTGTTTGTTTTCTTTTCGTAAAGGAAAAAATTTGGCATCTTTTTTCAGTCATTACAAACATTCTCATGTTAGAGGTTGGTCTCAGGAGATACAAACTACCATTACAGGTAAACCACTTATTGGATGTTTTCCATGTGGTCACTGTACACATTGTGACAAAATATCTAAGTCCAAACAGTTCATGAGTAAAAATTGTGGTATTGTGTATGATATCAAATTTTTTGCCAATTGCAGTAGTGACTGGCTAATATACTTAGCCACATGCACCTGTGGATCTTTTTATATTGTTCAAACATCCTGTCCGCTCAGGTTGAGAATTTCAGAACATATAAGTAATATTAAAAACAAAAAATCCAGTAATGCACTATATAAGCATTGTATGGCACATAAATCAGCCAAGTTTACATTTCTGATTATTGATTTAGTTAAGGGGAATAAATTAAACAAAACAGGTTGGCACTCCATTTTAGATTTCAAGGAGAAAAAATGGATTGTTAAGCTAGGTGGATTATTTCCACCTGGATTGAATGAGCAATTTTAAACAACCAATGGGAGTTTGTGTTTAATTGACATGCAGATATATAAAACAGTATTGATTTGATTTGATTTTCACACTGATGAAGGCTGTATCTTTTACCAGCCAAAACCGGTCTGGGTATTTGTTTTTGATGCTGCACTAACTGTTAAATCAGTTCAGTTTCACGGTTTGCTGGCTCATTGTTTTTTTGTGTATCTGATATTGTGGAGCCGTGCAATTGCCTTTCGGGCAGGAGGATCTTTTTTGCGGGTACTTACATGTTTGTCACAATCAGATGATTTAGTGATTCTGGTAAAAAGTAAGACACAGATGAGTGGTGATGTGGTGAGAATTGAAAGATTATTAAAAAAGAGTGGCTTACAGTTAAATAAGCTGACAAGTAAGGGATTTGATGAAGTCATAAAAATGAATGGGATATATTACACAAGAAAATAGGTAAGTTTGTTATAGATGAAATTTAGGGACTATAAAAGTATGGTCGGACAATGGGGAGATATTATGGAAGAAATTAAAAAGCTATTGTATTGGTGGAAATTTTTTTATTTATCATTTAAGAAAAAAAAAGTTGAATTACCTATTTAGTAGGAAGAAATAATTTCTATGTTTTCAGCCAAGATGCAGAATGAATTGTTAGAATTTGTTTCAGATTCATGTGGGTGCCAAAGTTAAATCCAATAAAAATGGGTTATGTAATGGAAAAGAAGAAGGAGGACACTTACATTTAAAGAAACCAAGAGTATATTTGGCATCTATGCATCTCTATTTTCACTAAGAAGAAATGTGAAGCAGAAAGAAATAAAGATGATAGGAAACATGCTATTTGTGAAACATACAGAAGTATGGAAAAAATCAAAGGATGAAGGAATGGCATAGTTAGTAGGAAAAGATGGTAAGGAAAGAATATGAATGTAAAGTTAAGTTATGGAAGTTAAAGGTTAGTGAAAATAATGAGAATAGAAAGGAATGGAATAATATGAACATGGAAAATATTATTTAAGAGATACATGGAAAGAATTAATGGAAGATGTAAAGAATAATGTGAAAACATAAGAAAAAATGAGATATTCTATGAAGTGGAAAACTTTTTGTGGACAATTTTTGTTTAAGATTAACAGTGAAGGGCAATATGGAATATTTTGGTAGTAAAGAAAAGGAAATGTAAAAAATGTAGTGAGAAAGAAATGTCAAAACATTATTTTTGGAATGTGAAAAGAATGAATTATTCTGGAGAAAATTAAAAAAATGAGTATAAATGGGATGGATACAAAAATATAAACACAGATATGATATTGCATTGAAAGTATGAGGAATGAAAAAATGTGAAATTGATAAATAGGACAATATTTCACTTGTGTCTATATGGGCATTGTGGAAAATAAGATGTGATGAATTGTATAATTAGATAAAGAATGATGATGTGTTAGTGAAAATAAAATATGTTTATGGAAGAAAGGATGGGAGAGGATACAAGAAAAAGACATGAACAATGCGAAGAAAAGGGAAATATTGGTAATGTAAAAAGAATGTGTCTGACAATAAGAAAGAGTAAGTTTTGTGAATATGAAAGTGTAAATTTTGCAAAAAAGTGTATATTATTAATATGTATGGTATAGACAAAGTAACCAGTGCTCTTTTTGATAAGTGCTGTAGGATCTTTTAAATCCATTTGAGCTACCACCAGCACTACACATTGGACCTCAGTTTAATGTCCCATCCAAAGAACTGTACACTCAGGCATGCATAACCACTAATACTGTATTCAAAAGACCATCATTGTTTAACCATGTGGAATGCAGTGTAGCTACCTATCACGGCTAGAGCTATCATGCTTATGAATACCCATCCACCAAAATTTTACATGGAACATTGCCTTCCTCTGACAGAGACAATTGCATTAGCAACATATCTGTGCACTTTGGGATTCACTGATTAGAGTCCCTTTCTCTGAGAATGGGCACTTTTGCACTGAGGCAGAGGGGATTTTGATAGCTGCCCCAGCTAGATAGAATATTGTACTTATTAATATAAGAAAAAAATCTGTTTATATATGAAAGTAATTAACAGCATCAGTTCATTAAGGCTCACACATATTGGTGATATAGACACAGATACTTGTAATAATGTCAGTGTTATTGACATACTGGCTGAATTCACCCTTCACAAATCCTTATCTTGACATAAGAAAAATATTGCCATTATTTTGTTGTGTTTTTATTTGGGGGGGGTCTGCCATAGGTGTTTGTGTGCCATTAGCTTAAGGCTCATCCACTCACTGTCACTTGCTTAACATATAGCCAATGTTCCACTAGTTTGATCTTACTAAACACTCACACACCAGATGGTGAGATGAAAAGTCAGCAAGCAAAGGAGAGTAGTAGTGCTGAAATTGAATTTGTCTTCAAGTCTTGGTGAGTACCTTCATGAGGTGGACCCTATTTTCACAAAATCGCATCAAGGCGATACTGATATATAGACTGTATTTATATAGCATATATCATGTACAGAAGTAGGTCAAACACTAAAAAAGATAGCTGGGTGCACAAACCCCAGGATAAAAAAAGTGCCCAATCCTGGTAGGTGCACTGGTGCCAGGACTGGAAAAGATGACAGTGTAGAAGCCTCAAAATATGGAAACATTCCTACAATGGGGCCAGGCCAGGCCCAGGGGGAGGATGTCCCCCCTGTTGTAGAAGAAAGTAGCAGTCCACAAAAATCACAAAAACTGATAGGCCAAAGAAGAGCCATAAAGACGATAAAGTGGACTATTGAGGATAAGAAAGAAATTATGTGCTACTATCATGCAAAAAGCCCAGAATTTCCAGACACAAGATATACAAAATGATTAAGAGAGAAATTAGAGGAAAGAAAAATACTTCCGCAAGAAAAAGTGTCAGAAGTTTCAAATGAAAATTTGCATTCATTAATACAACAGATTTGTGAGAAGCAGTATATAGATCAAGAAATCTTGATCTGCTTGGTAAAAGAAGCATCTGAGGAAGTGCAAAAATATAAACAACAAAACCAATAGATATTTGAAAAGTATAAAAAAGAAATATGGACATGGGAAAGAAAGAAAGATTTGATATGGTGCAGTATTTATGCAAAGGAGAAAGCCAAATTAATCAATGTAATGAAGGCAGCCCCAAAGATATTTGAAGAGAAATATAGGCAAAGGCATCTGGATATGGAAAATTTCACAATAAAAAAATCACAAAGATGGAATGTAGAAAAGAAGATCAATAAAGTAGAAGTTAAAAAAATTAGATGTTGAAGTTGTGGGATGCCTGCGAAGTGAAAGATTTGATGTAGAAGGTCTAACACAAGTAGGCTGGAGTGAGTCCCCAAAGTAGGGGAAACAGGAAGATCAGGAAACAACTGAAGAAGAAATATGGACCTGAGAAATAAAGAGAGATTTAATATGGTGTAATATTTATGCAATGGAGAAAGCAAAACTAACCAATACAAAAAGAGCAGCACTAAAGATATTTGAAGAGAAGTACAGACAAAGGAATCCAGATATGGAAAACTTTACAATACAAAAATAAGAAGACAAAGAGGAAAAGTGGAAAAGGAGATTAGTAATGGAGAAGTTAAAGAAATAGAAACTGAGGTTATGGTTTACCTGCAAAGTGAAGGATTTAGTGTAGAAAATCTAATTCAGAAAGCACCACAACAGGATAGAGTAATGGATATCCAAATTAAGGGGAAACCAGTGGAACAGGAAGCAATTGATCAGGTGCCATGTGAAGATAATTTGGAGCCTTCCACAGGAAACCAGTATAAACATTCACTTGAAGCTAGACAGCAAGGGAAGGAACAGGAAACTGATGCAGCCAATGTTGAGGAGTGATAGGCCAGTGAGTTCCCATATGATAGAGCAACGGACGGCACAGGATGAAATTGATGAGACTGTGTCATAGGAAGATGTTATAGAACCTTCTATAGAATGCCCACAGGAATTGAAAAACAAGGGATGTGCCCTCAGTTTGGAAGAAAATGATCTAAGAGAAGAATTGCTTGATTTAATAGACATGAACAGAGATATCAAGATCAATGAAAGAAATAGACTGCAGAAGGTTAATAAAACAAAGAACACAGTAATTAGGACTGTTCATAGAGATCCATGTGATATAACAGAAACAAGCAAGATATATTACTGTGCAACTAAATAAATAACTGATAAAGTTCTACCACAAGAATACAGGGTATTGAGAGAAAGGAAGGGGAGAAATCAAATATCATTATGGAAATATCGAATAGAGAAAATTATAAAGCAATTAAGACAAAAAGTGTCACTGTTAGAAGACTATAGAAGAGGGAACATATCAACAAAAATACTAAGAAAGATAGATGTGATAAAAGCAATGCACAATATTAGAACAGACCAGGATCTATCATGAACTATTGCAAATAACAAACTAAAAATTTCAGCACAAGCAGAAAAACTTAGAAGATACAAAGATAAATATAAAGGAAAAGTGCAAAATAAGCTATTTATTGAGGACCCAAAAAGGTTTTATAGAGAAATGGAAATAAGAGAAAAGGAATTGAAAGACCACCAAAAAAAGAAGAAATAGATACATTTTGGAGAAGGAGTCTGCATGTCCTCCCTGTGGTCGTGTGGGTTTCCTCCGGGTGCTCCGGTTTCCTCCCACATCCCAAAGACATGCTGTAGATGGATTGGGCACTCTAAATTTGCCCTAGGTGTGTGTGTGTGTGTGTGTGTGTGTGTGTGTGTGTGTGTGTGTGTGTGTGTGTGTGTGTGTGTGTGTGTGTGTGTGTGTGTGTGTGTGTGTGTGCCTTCCGTGGAACAACTCGACACTGCAAAACTCTACTGCCAATCACGAGCAGACAGGTGATCCACTGTGGCGATTCCTAACCAGGAAAAAGCCGAAAGAAGAAGATACATTTTGGAGAAGTATCTATGAAGATCCTGTGGAACATAACAGAGATGCTAAATGGACAGAAGAAGTAAAAGAAAGAATGAGAAGTTTAAAGGTACAGGATATGAAATGGAATGAAGTAACAGTTAGAGAGATTGAAACAAAGTTAAGCAAAGCCTCTAAGTGGAAAACCCCAGGCCCAGATGCAGTACCTTACTTCTGGTTAAAAGTATTAACATCTTTGCATGAAGATTTAGGCATGAGTAAGAACTATTTATATGCGCACCCAGAACAGACACCAACCTGGCTAACATGAAAAACAATGCTCCTACTTGAGTGAACCTGCAAGCTACCCTAAAAATTATAGACCAATAACTTGCCTTCCGATGAAGTATAAACTATGCACGGTAATTCATGCTGGCAGAGTTTATAGTCATTTAGAAGAAAACTCAATTATGGCAGTAGAACAAAAGGGCAATAAAAGAAAGTCATATAGAACAAAGGATCATTTATTGTTAAATAAAGTCATAGTGAAGAACTGTAAAACGGGGAAGAATCTAACTATGGCATGGATTGACTACAAAAAAGCATTTGATATTATTCCTCATTCATGGATAAAAGAGTGCTTAAAAATGTATAAGATACACTGCACACTGATCGATTACATTACAGTGACCATGAAACAGTGGCAGACCACTTTGCAATTAAGCCATGATAAAGGAAAAATTGTTATCCCAGGGATAAAAATTCAAAGGGGGACATTCCAAGGTGACTCTCTGTCACCATTACAATTCTGTCTTGCCCTTTATCCATTAAGCTGTTTACTCAACAGCTTAGGCCATGGCTATAATCTGGCTCCTAGAAAAAAACAAAGTGTAAAGACTTCTCACCTTCTCTTTGTAGATGATTTAAATCTGTATAGCTCATCAGATGAGAAATTGAAAGCACAACTGCAAGTTTTCAAAGCTTTTTCAGATGATATAAGAATGTCATTTGGTCTTGATAAATGTGCAAAAGCAACCTTTAAAGAAGGAAAACTGCAATGAGAGGAAAACATCAGTTTGGGATAAGAATGTGATATAAAAGAACTTGAGCAAGAAGGAGTGTATAAATACTTGGGAAATGATGAAGGATCAACAATAAAACATGAACAAATGCGAATAAAACTCAATAAGGAATTCTTCAGAAGACTTAAATTAATCCTGAAAACAGCACTGACATCTAGGAACAAAATCAAAGCTATAAACCAATTTGCTCTTCCTGTCCTAATTTACAGTTTTGGAGTGACTGACTGGCCCCAAGACATGTTAGATTATATATGAAAACAAGAAGGATGCTTCATGCTCACCAAATGATTTATAAAAATCAGAGCATATCAAGATTATATATTACCCATTCTGAAGGAGGGATGGGCCTCCTTGAATCTGATTACATGTATAGATCTGCAGTCGTGCAACTCCACACACATCTCCTGACCTCACAAGCCCCAAACGTAGTGAAAGTTTTGAAACATGAGGAGAATAAATCTAAGATGACTTCTCTGCTTAATCTAGCAGAGGCTTATCGGTGTTAAGCAGGAATGGAAATCAAACCAGAAGTAGATAAAAATCAGGCAGCAACTGAATATGCCAAAAAACAAAAGAAAGAATATAAGGCGAAGGATCAGACGAGAAGGCAAGAAATGTGGAAAAAGCATAAATATAGTTGCAAGCATAGAAAACTTCTGGAAGAACCTCATGTTGATCAGGAATAATACAGGAATGGTTAAGGAGAGAAGAATTCAAACCAAGAGATGAAAGGTTAAAATTAGCAGCCCAAGATAGTGGGCTGCGTACACATTGATTTATAAAGTCCTTTGAATATGTGGGAGAAACAGACAAATGTAGGTTTTGTAAAACCGAAATGGAAACACCTGCACACCTCATTGCTGGTTGAGACATACTAATGGCAGAAGGACTGTATATTGAAAGGCATAATAATGTGGTGAGACTGTTGCACTGGGGATTGTGCAAACATTATGGTACTTGAAGTGGCCAAAAACACTGAAAACATGAGCCACAAAGCATCATAGAAAATGAAGAAGTCTACATCACATGGGATCATCTATTACCAACAGTTCAAAAGATAGATGCTAGAAAACTAGAAAACTGGATATAGTGGTTCAAGAAAAGAAGACAAGAGTAGCATTGATCATTGAAATCACTGCACTCAGCGACTATAGTGTCTTGCATACAGAGACACAAAGTCATAAAATATCAGGATCTGCAGGCAGAAACAAGAGCAATGTTGGAAGAAAGATACCCAGACAGCTCCAATAGTAGTGGGAGCAATGGGTCTTAAAAAAAGAATCTACAGTCGTATTTAGATACGTTACCAATCCATGCAACTCTGTGCAAATTGCATAAGGAATCATTACTGAGCACATTGCGGGTGCTCCAAAGAGTACTTTTGGCTTACATCAAAGATTGAAACAATACTAATTTCATGAACTTTAATCGTACTTTGACTTAGGAATGGGGTCCATTCCCGTCATGGTATTAGAAACCCAAAAGACTTGGAGAAATTAACAATACTGAGTAAACACACACACACACACACACACACACACACACACACACACACATATATATATGCCTGCCCAGAACCCTATCTCTAACCTTGAAAGTTCCACTTGCTCATTAAACCTAATCCTAAACCCTGTTCCTTAAATCTAAACCTCTCAGTCACTCTCTAACCCTATTCATAAACTTTGCTGTCTAAACCTTAAATTCCCCATCACTTTCTAAATATAATCCTAAACCCCACTCCCTAACCCTATCCCTGTATCTCCATTCACCCCTAAACCAAACCGGTAAACTTCCAATTGTTTCCACTTTCTTCCCACATGTGTTGCAGTTAACTTGCTCAAACCTAAATACCTGTTTGAGTGGCCACCTACACAAACTACCTAGAACACAGGTAAGCAACTGAGAGACTATGGTCTGGGAACAATCAAGACTTGAGCAGATAATGTATTAGCTGTTTTTGAACATATTTAAATGTTCTATAATGCTGGTGATTGTGCAAGCATATCTAATATATTAACCAAGTTTCTGTTTTGTTTCTAAATGTTGTAGCCATACTTTATATTTTTTTCTTACCTGTTATCTTTACATAACTGTCTTCTTGTCTGTGGAAATAACCTAGTTACCTTGATGGTGTTTGGTAAGGCTTTTTCGTGTATTAGACAGAGCTCAGTGCAAGCTTTTTAACTAAGTGTGTTTTGCTTTATGCTAATTCTTCTAGTAAAGGCTGAAACTTCCAGTGTTTGCTTACATTACTTAGAATCGTTTATTTTTCTACTTTTGTTTAATGACCATTAAAATAATGATAAATTAGCAGTATTGATTGTTTGTTTCATAACTTTAATACACTATTTGGTTTTCAAAAGACATGATCTATTATATACTGATAAATGCAGAACATTGATTTCAGTCTTTTTACTATTAACAACACAGTAATAATATAACAATAAATGTATTCTATTAATTTCAGGCTTTAAAAGATAATTCAATCATTTCAGTCAAACTGCAGAATTTATTTAGGAGAACATGGCACACAGAGTATAGCAGGCTATATGTAGATAGCTTCATAGATGTATACTAGGCTAATGACCACTACGGCCTTTATAAGCCAAGCCATGCAACCTGAATGTGGCCCAGAAATTTGATTTATATATGGGGTGATTTACTGAGTGTCTCTGTCCATCAGAGACATAGGCACAGGCACCAGATTCCCATGCACTGATCCAAGTTGTGCTTAAGTAGGGCAAGGAAGGAACTCTGCTTCAAATGAATGGGGCAAGCACTAGGAAAAAAATGAAAACTCTCTGAACTCTCTCTCTCATCTGTCACTCTCCATGCTCTACATGCAAAAGCAAGCAAATGTCCTAGTAGTATGTAGTAGTGTTGTTGTTTTGTTTGTGCAATGTGCAAAAAAAAAATCAAAACAGATGTCTGTCATGCCAGGCAGCATGCCACCTCCAGACCTCCTCTTATATATATATAAAGAGAGCTTTTTGAGGTGACCCAGCATACAATAATATTTATTTTCCCTATATTTTTTGTAAGGAACCTTTATGGGCATTCCATTTGCTGTATGCGTCTTGGTCAGGCACATACCAGAGACAGCATTACACTCTATGATGGGTCTGAAGAGGGCCGAATGCAGTGGTTTGATGACCTCTCTGGACCTAGATGCCAATCCCTTTATAAGTTGAGCAGCAGAGAAGGAATTTCTTGTGACTTTAGACACATGTTGGTCAATGGCTAGTTTACTATCTACATGAGTTCCCAGATTCCTGACTAGTGAATCAACTTTTAGGAGGTTTTATTGATTATGTAGTTACCCAGGGTGGCTGACTTCCCAAAAGGTACTATAATGCAGTTCTTGGAACTGACTTTTAAGTCATGGCTTTGGCACCAAGTGTTTGTCTGTGTTAGACCTTCCTGAAGGGTGGGCTCATCTTCAGAGGATTTGGTAACTGCTCCTAGTTTGCAGTCATCTGTAAACTTGGTTAGTCAGTGGCCTTTGACACTGGATTTGATCTCTGAGGAGAGGGGCAGGCCCAGCACAGAGCCCTGAGGAACTCTACTGGTGACTGGCCTCTTTGTGGAGGTGGCCTCAGCAATCCTAACCTCTTGTTTCCTAGCCATGAGCCATCTAGCTATTCAGTATGGTATAAAGGGGTTTATGCCTAGTTCCTTAAGTTTGTTGGCAATGCCCAAGTGGTATATTGTATCAAATGCTTCAGACAGATCTATGTAGGCAGTACACACTCCTTTCCCCTCATCTATAGCCTTAGTGACCTTTTCAAAGAAGTTTGCCAGATTTAGTAAGCATTACCTTCCTTTGACAAAGTGAAAATGGGATGCATCCAGTGACTGGAGGTCTCCTATGTCCTTTTTGATAATTTCCATGATAATTAATTCCATAGCTTTGCAAATAAGACTATTCAGACCAATGGATCTGTAATTTCCAGGATTTGTTGAAAGCCCTTCCTTATGAATGGGGATGAGTGTCACAGTCTTCCATTCTCGTGGCCGTTTTAAAACTATAGTTAAAATAGTGACTCCAGGGGTCCTGATAAGATAAATGTTAGACTGTGCAGGAGGCATCCTAGAATTTTATCAGGCCTACTGAGCCTTTGTTCTTGGCTTTAATGAGCACAGCAAGTATATGCTCCCTAGTTAAAGTTTCAGGGGTTATAACTGAGGGTATTTATTGAGGAATGGTTGAGGATGGGGGTAAAGTTGAAACTGAATTTGACATCTAAAAGGTCTGCTATATTGCCAGACTTGGTGAATGTGACACAATTAATTGCCAGTTCAGCATATTGCTGTACGCTTTCCTTGAGGTTTCTGACATAAATGAAGAAGGCCTTATGGTTATCTTTCACCTGGGAGGATATCTTAACCCCAAGGTTGGCTTTGTTTGACCTAATTAGCCCTCTTAGTTGCCTATTTAATTTGATGAGTTTCTATCTTAATGGGAATCTCCATTCCTGACTTTTGCCATATTTTTTTTCCTGTTTATTGTATATCCTGTTAAATTTGGGATGCTACCAAGGTAGTTTGTTTCTGATGCAAGTTCTGGGCTTACTCCTGGTGGGTACATTAGCTTTTATGCAGCCATTGACATAGTTGTACAGAGTTTCTGAGAACAATTCAGCATAGCCTGCTGTGTTTTGGGAGGTTTGGAGGGCACTGAATTTTAGTAAACCATCACTTAATAAAAGGTAGTTTGCCTTGGGATAGTGTTTAAGTTTTACTGGTTTTACCATGGTTATGGAGTTGATTTTGATTTTGAAGGAGACCGCTTTATGGTTGGACCTTCCCATGGAATATGAGACATTGGATGGGGTGCAACATTCTCAAAGATTTGTTAGCACAAGGTTAGCAATGTAAGTGTGCCACACACCAGTGTAATGTTGTGTAATTTAAACATGTGTGCATACAACATAATTTTACAAATGTTGCGGCTAATGCTCATGTGGTTGTTAAGTTGTGTACTTAACTTGCAGTCATGTGATGGTATTTTGGTGGTGGGAGATTGTTCTTAAGACACAATAATCCTGACATTCAGGCTAAGAGTGTTTTGTTAATATATGTATAATAGTGTTAGACCCTACTAAAGCATATGGACCAGTTTTTCTATACCAACAGGGCTATGCCTTAGAAACAGGCACAGAAAGACACATCCACCCACAAGCTCAAGTATACGGGGGCTGAAAATTAGGTGGTACTGGAGGCCCTCCTTCACTTTGAGAGACAGCTCTTTGCAGTACTACCGTCTGACCAACCCTTCAGTTACCAGGTCTGGTGGGAAGTTTTCACCAATATTAATGTTATGGAAATAGAAAAATATATATCCTACTCACACTGAAGATGTTTCAGGTCAAAGTGAAACAAAGGCAGTGAAAAATCCTGAAGCGGCACCACAGCTTTGGCTGTATGAAAAAGCAACTAAAGCATAAAAACAAACGTAATGTATTTAAAAAGTAAACAAAAGGCCTAAGTACATAGATGAGTGCTTTCAGCGAGATTTCGCCTTCTTCAGATCATAAAGTACAAAGGTCCATATTGGTTAAAATAACAATGAGTAGCCAATCATATTGGTTACAACTGACACCTTCAGAAAATTGACAAATCAAAAGTACCAAACATAAAACCTGGAAATATAATAGCAATGTATACATCTGACCAATCCTAAGTTAAAAAAAGTTTGTGTGACCAATAGTAGAAGAGTTAAACACAACATATTTCCTGGATTGGAACAGCCAAGTTAAAGAAACTGTTAGAAGACAAGCCTCAATGCGGGAAGTCTTAGGTGTATTAAATATATATGTGTATATGACATAAAATACTTAGAAATCAATACGAACAATCTTCATGATACTTTATAGTCAGTAAATAGTCAATATATATGGTTAATGAATAGATGCTTAAGTCCGTCCACTTTTGTGGCTGCGGATAAAGGTTTGACAATATTATTAAAAAAGAGAAGAAAAAATCGTCCTCATTCAAAATCACGCCTAAGGCTGAGGGAAATGATAAGTATTATGACCAACTCATGTAGGGCCATTTGGCTTTTAAATACATTTCTGATGGAAAATACAATAAATAATAAAAATAAAAAATAAAAATCATAAAGTTCAAGACAAGGCCGCCCGCATTCGCAGCTACGGTCAATCAAAATATTGTTTGGATTTGAAAGCCAATCAATATATTGCTTAGATTACTAACAGCCAATCGGTAATTCGGCCATAACTTTACAGTAAATCCTATACAAAACTAAAAAAATGTTCATGGCTACGGCCACTTCCACATTCCAGGTTAAGACTAAACAGTGAGATTGTTTGGATGATAGTCAACCAATCAGAAGTTTGGTCAAAGACTAGACTAAACCCTATGTAAATCTAAAGACAGAAACCATCCGCATTCGCGGCTATGGCTATTTCCACTTATATGATTAGGGCCACTCAAGATGGCTATTTGAGGGTGATGGCCAATCCTCAAAAGCCAATGAAATTTCAGCTGAATATCAGTCGACGAATCAATGGCTCAGCCAGTGGGCGTAGAAACCAAGAAAAAGGAGGCAGTTAGCCAAAAGGATACTAACTAAATATGTGTTTAAAGAATTGGAGTTAATCCTAATACATTTTAATGTTTTAGAATGTATATACAAATGTAAGGACTAATTGTAAGAGGTATATGGAGACCATCCATATTCACGGCTATAGTCACTTCCGCATTCACTGTTAGAGCCAAACAATAGGTGCTGGCTAGATGATAGTCAGCCAATCAGCATTTCCATCAAAAATTAAAGCCCTATGTATATTAAAAACAGAAACTGTCCGCATTCGTGGCTATGGCCATTTCTGCATTCGCGGTAGGGCCAATCAAAATAGCTAGTCAGGAATAATGATCAATCCATAAAGGACCAATGAAATTTCGACTGGGTTTCGATCTGCGAATCTGTGAATCGGTGACTCGGCCAATGGGCAGAGAGCACAAGGAGAAGGAACCAATCAACCAAAAAGAGGTCTGACTGATAGTGTTTAGTGAATTGAATTAAAACATCTTGATGTTAATTGATGCTTGTGAATGTGGACATGTATAAAACTAATTAGGGAGTGTGTGGTGAATTAAAACAAATATAATGTGGGATATTGCAAACTGATTGTGTAACATAAATTTTGTGTATCAGTAAGCATTCACTATGCATACAGGACAATAACTTGGTGTGAATAGTGTGAACGAGTAGACAAACCTGTTTCAAGAGTGAAAGGTCACAATGAATAAGTTTGAAACAACTATGTATACAGAAACATGTCTTTCTAGCATAATGTACAGGTGTATAAACTACTATAAGAAAAAACAATTAAAGCTGATAGACCACAAAGGAAATAACCAATATGCCTAAAAATATTCTGAGATATATAAATTGAACATATGCACATTACAACCAATGGACATTGCAAGATGACAGAATTAGCCAATCACATAGGTATTAACGAAACAATATAGTATGTATTGCTCTCAGTATAATCAGAAAGAGAAAACATGTCTATTAACACATAGGTATATTCAAGGTCACATTTTAGAAAAGGGTCTAGAATGAAGTCACGAAATAGTCACTTCATAAAAAATGCTTTTCAGCTGATGGTTATTAAACCATTTACCAGTTTAGTTAAATCTAATAAAAGTACTCAAGATGAATACATCCTCAAGAATATACCAAAATGAAAGAATAATAATGAGAATATATAAACTACAAAAAATACCTAAAAATAGTCAGAATTTCCTAGATAAGTGAATGCACTATATAACTAATAAGCATTACAAAAGGGTAAAATCAGTCTATCACACTAGTTATATAGGGACAGTATGGTAATATCTGCTTACAGCATGTTCAAAAGAGAAAGAGAGGAAAAACATAGGTGGCAACACATAGACAAATTCAAGTTAATGCTCTTGAAAGGGCAAAATCGAAGGTATACAGAAATATTTGTCAGCTAACAATTATAATTGGAACAATATGTCAAGCTTGCAAATTTTAAACAATAAACCCAATATAAGTGGATAATCAAATATATAGTTAGAATAAACCAATTCACTGTAGCATCCTAACAAAGATCTAGAGGCAACCTAGAATAATTGCTCAAAAATAAAGTCTAGAGACATAAAGAGCTAAACAATGCAGTGCTTATGGAGCTAAAGAACAGATTAAAATTTAGCTACTTTAAGAAATCTATTTTTAAGAGCTGGTTTAAGGGGTATCAAGCTATTAAGGCATGGAGAGCGAGTACTCCTCAGATTTGTAATCCATTTCATTTCACAAGGTTCAGTATGATGAGAATAGTCTCCTCCCCTAGGTGTTGGTTGGATGACTTTGATTACTTTGAACAAAAACCTATGTGTTGGATAAAGTGCAATGTGACCCGCAAGGCTATGTGGGTCACGTTTAGAAATGTCTCTAATATGTTACAAGATTCTGCTCTTAAATTGCTGATCAGTCTTTCCAATGTAGAAGGATGAGTAATCACAGCATATTGCTAGATAGACTAAATGCTGTGTAGTACAAGTGGCTACTGCTTTGAAATAGGTTCTGTTAGTATTTGGATGCACAAAGGAATTATCTTTATCAATATATTGGCAAGCTTTACATCTACCACACTTGTGTGTGCCTTCACTGATGGCAGATGCTCTCCATTGGAAGCCATCCTTATTGCACAACAATTGTTTGAGATTGCTCTTGTTTTAATTTGCTTATTATCCGAACTATAAGTAAGAATACAGTTAACTTTATTGGAATGTGTAGGTCCTTTTACTGACAAACTGGTGATGTTTGTGTCACAGTGAGCATGGGAAAAATAAAGATGTATTCTGTTTCGTACTTCAATGGGTAAATTGGAATTTCTCTTCAGATCTTTTTTATAACCTCTCATTTTGAGATTTGACTGAAGTGAGAGACATTCAAAATCATATACCTCTTCATCCATGCATAGCCTAGAAGCTCTTGACATCTGATTTTCAAAAATGTTTTTGAAAATCTGGCCCGGGTGTATGCTATCTCTGTGAAGGCAGTGGTTATGCCAAGTGGACTTCCAGTGGATCTTAGTATGTAGACCAGTAACATTGTCCAAAGTCAGAGTAATATTCAAGTAGCTGATCTCAGATCTGGAAAAGTCGAAAGTGAATCTCAGGAAACTAGTGGAAGAATTCAAATAGTTGCTAAAGTCATTTAGGTCCTGTTCATTCCCATCCCATAGGAGGAAGACATCATCTACAAAACAAACATAAAAGACTATATGTTGCATCCATGGATTGTTTTCACTTAAAACATGAGCCATTTCCCAGTGGGCTAGGACCAAGTTTGAATAACTATTGGCACATGAGGTGCCCATTGCTACTCCCCATGTCTGCCAAAAGCATGTATTCCCACACATAAGAAATTGTTCTCTTGGATTAGTTCAAGGAGAGAGCAAACAACTTCTTTATTTTGTCCTTTGGAGAGGGCTAAACCCCTGAATGCCTCGATCCCATACTCATGGGGGATGACAGTAAAAAGATTTACGACATCCATAGTGACCAACATCAGGTCAAATGGAGAGGGATTGTGAAACCTGTTGTGGAGGGACGTTAAAAAGCTTCCAGAGTCTTTCAGAACTGTTGTGGTCAGATTTAGTCGACTTCTCAGTTCATTCTCTACATAGATGGACAAGGGTTCAGTTATCCAGCCTCTCCCAGATACTATTGGTCTTAATGCTGGATTAACAGGGTTCTTGTGAATTTTTGGGAGACCACTTATTTTAGGAATGGTTGGATTTAAGAACTCAAAAAATCTGAACAATTCATTAGTGATACGTCTCTCTATAAGGTCGTATATAGTATCATGTACTTGTTTCATTTTCTTATCAAGAAACAGTCTGTCTATAACGTTATAGGTTCGCTGGTCTTGTAACGTTCCTTCCATGTAGTTTCTATACCACTGGGCATCCATGACAACAATGGCTCCCCCTATGTCAGCCAGTTTTATGATGATGTCTTCTCTACTTCTGAGGTCCATCAAGGCATAATATTTTCTGGTGGTTAAATTATGAAAATGCTGGTGTTAATTGTTAACTTCTCTCAATTTATTCACCTTATTCTCGCAAAGGCATTGCGGTGGTGCAGTGGTAGCATTGTTGCCTCACAGCAAGAGGTTCTCCCATTCGATTCTCAGCTGGAGCACCTTCTGTGTAGAGTCTGCATGTCCTCCCCACGGTCAAGTGGTTTTCAAAAGACATGCATCAATGGGCATGCCTTTGTTGAAGGTTGGGTGTCGGGCTGGCACCTCGGCACCGTAAAAATCTACTGCTAATCATTAGCGGACCAGAGTTCTGCTGTGGCGACCCCTAACCGGGAAAAGCTGAAAGAAGAAGAACAACATTCTCACAAAGGCTTATGAAAAGGTCTACAGATGGATGATTAACTGGTACAAATGTGCTAGGTTGTTTATATTTTGATATGGAACTAGAAGGATTGGTTCCAAAAATATTCTTGAGGGTCACATTTCTACCAAACATTTGATGTCTGTAACAAACTCATTAAGATCTGAGTGCAAAGAGGGAACAAAAGTGAGACTTTTCTCCAAGACTTGTAAATGCTCTTTACTAAGGTCAAGGCTGGATAAATGAACAACCAGTGAGCTATCAGCTCTAACTAGCAGTTCATTTTCTTCTGCTTTCTCTTGGCTTGGTGTTCTGTTGTATCTGTGGTTGTTCCCTTTCACCAGAATTGGAAATGCATGAAAAAAGGGGTATGGACTGAGCCCTCCTTCGGTCTAGTTCCAGTGTTGTTACTGAGATCTATCTCAGAGTTAGAGTTCAGTAGATTGGATGAAGTTCCTGGATCAATAGATGGTGTGGTATCAGATTATATAAATGTATTTGAACCAGTAAGATGACTGTTGACAATTTCAGGAACTATTTGCTGTGATATTTCTTTAATGAGGGGTTCTCGTACACTCCCTCTCCGTCTATTAGGATTCCTATTGAACTCTGAGGTTTGATAGCTCTCACATGGCCATTCAAAAACCTTTCCATTTTTAAAGTCTTGAAAATCTCTTTGCAATTTCTTATTTTTTTGTGTTCTGAGTTTTGTTGTCATATATAGACAGGTTATGCTGCACATTTTCTAGTTTATGTATACAGACATCATTAAGTTCCATACCTTC